>NC_092861.1:102295754-102335806 GCF_032062135.1 Pyxicephalus adspersus
TATATATATATATATATATATACACATATAAATAAACATATAAAAGATCTACAAAGAGAAAATAACATTAGTGGAGTGTGAATCAAATGGGGAAAGGGGGTTTCTGAGGCGCTTTCCAACTATAGGAAATTGGGAGGAGCAAAGGAGACCATCATATCTGCAATTGGGCATAATAGTCATCCCATGGCTCCCAAATCAGTTCAAATTTAGTTACAGTGTTCCTGAGTAGAGCAGTAAGGTATTCCATCAATCAAACATCCTGAATACGGGCGTAAAAATCTTCTAGTGATGGAGGGGAGACAGATTTCCACTTAGTGGCGATCAGGGTGCGAGCCGCTACCAAAATATGTGTAATGAGCCTAGATGTGAGGTTGGAGAGACCTGTGAAGGGCAATCCCAACAGATGATGTAGTTGATCCAGGATGGATCGGCATTGGGTCACATCCCTAATCACCTGATTAACCTTATCCCAATAATTTTGTATATTGTGACAAAACCAGAAATTGTATTCTAGAGTCCCGCGTTGGGACCTACAGCGCCAACAGATAGGGTCTGCCTCTGGAAACAGCCTATATAACACATCTGGAGTGTGGTACCATCGAAACAAATTCTTAAAAAAATTTTCCTTATAAAGGGTACAAATGCAGCTTTTAATTGCTGCTTCCCAGATTTCAGTCCATTCCTCTCCATCAAGGGTGTGACCTAAAATAGCTTCCCAAATACACATAAAGGCAAATTTACCAGTGGCCTCCCTCGTTGATAAATGGAGGAGATAAGGCCCTTGGTGTAAGAACCAGCTGCACACAACCTCTCAAAGAAAGTCATTTGAGAAAATCTGGGTGATTGCTAAAGAGAGGACATAATGTCTGATCTGCAGGTATGCAAAGGAGGTGCTTCGGGGGAGGTCAAATTTCTCCTGTAATTCTGGGAAGGAAAGTAATCTCCGCTCTACCGGATGCAAGATATCTTGGATATGAAAAAGCCCTCTCTCTCGCCAGGGTTGCCACATAGATCTGGTGAGACTATCGGGTATCAGGGGTGTGTGTATAATAGAGGTAAGTACCGAGGCTGGGGCGGAAAGGCCATACTTAAGTTTGTAGGCTCTCCACATGTTTCTCATAAACTCCATTGGTGAAAGTAAATCCCTATCTGTTAATAGCATTGAAGAGCTCCATAGCATCACATTGGGGTGTAGAGGGGCAAGCCAGGCCTTTTCCAACTCCCGGCAAATACTCGAGGAGAATAGTTTGGTTCATGAGGGCAAGAATCGAAGATGAGTTGCTATATAATATTTAATGAGGTCCGGGGCCCCAAGGCCTCCCAGATCTTTGGGTGTACAAACCACTGTCTTAGACAGTCTGTCTCTTATGTGCCCAAATAAAATTCAGAAATCCAGCCTGTAGCTTTTTCAGGGTCAGAATAGGACCCGGACTGGGAGGGTCTCAAATAAATAAAGGAGCTTGGGTAAGCGCATCATTTTCACAGATGCAACACGTCCCATAAGAGACAAAAAGAGTGCCCCTTCCGTTAGTTCATATAGTTGTATATCTCCTGGAGTAGCGGGGGAAAGTTACGAGTATGTATGTATGTATATGTGTATGTATTGAAATGTGTATATATATATATATGTATATATATATATATATATATATATATATATATATGTGCTGCAATTTGTATGTAGCTGCCACAAAAATGAGAAGCTGTCTTGCAACGCTGAGAGTTGTGAGGGTGACATGTATAGTGGTAAGGCCACCATTTTGGAGGAATTCAACTTGTAGCCTGAGGCAATACCAAAAGTGTGCAATTTAGCCCATAAATTCGGGAGGGTGGTAAGAGGCTGTGTCAGTGTAAGGAGTACATCATCTGCGTATAGTGAGATTTTGTAGGAGGAACCCTTCACTGGGACTCCCTAAATATTGGGATTGGATTGGATCTTCTCTGCAAGTGGTTCAATACTAGGTGCAAAAAGCAACGGGGACAAGGGACATCCCTGTCACGTCCCTTTTTTTTAATTGGAAATTGCACTGAGGTGGCGTGAGGTAGTTTGACCGAAGCTGATGGATAGGTGTAGAGGGAACGTATGGTGCCCACAAATGGTCCAGAGAACCCCATTTTAGCTAGTGTGAAGAACATGAATGGCCAACTAAGACGGTCAAACGCTTTCTCCGCATCTAAGCGGAGTATCAATGAAGAGGTTTTGCGTTTGTTAAGAATATCAATAATATTGATTACTCTGCAGGTATTATCACTCACATGGCGAAATGGGATAAAGCCTGTTTGATCCCTGTGCACAAGGTACGGCATAGGTTTGGAGAGCCTATTTGCTAGAAATTTAGAATAAATTTTGAGATCAGAATTTAGCAATGCAATGGGCCTATAATTACCGCAATCTAACGGGTCTTTTCCTGGTTTCGGAATACCGGTGATGTGGGGGCATGACATAGAGGGCGGAATAGGCTTACCTTGTACAAAATCATCAAATAAATCTACTAGGTGGGGGAGTAAATTTGGCAGAAAGGTTTTATAATATAAAGTACGGTAAACCGTCAGGACCTAGGGCCTTATGCGAAGGGAGATGAGAAATAACCTGCAAGATCTCCTCTTCAGTGATGGGACTGTTAAGAGGTTCCAGGTGTTCCGCCTTCAAACGGGGAAGATCCAGTTCCGCTAAGTAAGAGTCAATAGTGGATTGTAAAGTTGAGCCCATATTATTTTGTGCCTGATGTACTGTGTGGTACAAATGTGTATAGTATTGTTCAAACCGAGAGGCTATATGAGAGGGGTGATATCTAAGTATACCTTTCTCGTCCTTAATGGCCATGGGAGAGGAGTTAATTTTTCGTGTCCCTCCGTTTGCGTGCTAATAGCGTATCCGCCTTGTTGCCCTTGTGGTAATAAAGCTGTTTAGTTCTTTGCATCAGCCAACTAACTTTTCTCAGCTCCAGGGCCTGTAATTTGGAGCTGAGAGAGGTCACCTCCCGCAGATGTGCCAGGGACGGACTATTAGTAAGTCGTCCCTCTGCCACCTTCAAGGCCTGCTCTGTCAAAACACGCTGTAAATTGGAGTTCTTTTTAAGGCGGGAGCTTAGGGCCACACATTGGCCCCTAACCACCGCCTTGTGAGCTTCCCAGAGGTTGGAGGTATGTGCTGCTGAGCTCTTATTCTCGGTAAAATAATTCTGTATTCCTGTAGTAAGTGATAAATTAGTGTCTATGTTTTTAAGGAGAAAATCATTCAGTCTCCAGTGGCAAATCCTAGTCTTAGAGGGAGTAAAAAAAACCTCCAGGGTGATCGGGGCGTGATCCGACCATGAAATAGGATGTATATCTGCTAAGGCACTATTCCTCAGTAAAGGTAAGTTAATAAACAAATAATCAATGCGGATGTGTGTTTTGTGGGGAGGAGAGTAAAAGGAGTATTGTCTGCTCATGGGATGTTGGATCCTCCAGCTGTCATACAGTTGATAGCGTCTGATAAGCTGTCTAAAAAATTTTGATTGCTGCCGAACGGTTGAAGGTGGAGGAGATGTAAACATAGACATTCTGTTCTGAGTAGGGGAGAAAATAGAATTAAAGTCACCCCCAACAACCAGATAGGTGTGGGTGAACTCCTCCAAAAGGGCCAGAGTCTTGATAATAAACTTAATCTGACCTGTGTTGGGGGCGTAAAGATTGCACAACGTCAGAGGGACACCTCGAAGGGTGCCATGCAGAATATTAAACCTGCCCTCGGGGTCAGCAATTGTGCGAGTGGGGGAGAATTTAAAGGAATTCCGAATCAAAATTGCAACCCCTGCTTGTTTTTTAGAGAGAGAATTCGCCACATGGACTCCTGGGTAATATTTGGAGGCAAAATTAAAGGTACCCGTGCTATCAAAATGTGTCTCTTGAGAAATAAAACCTCCGCAGACTATCGTTTAAATTCCCTAAGTGCTAATTTTCTTTTAGTGTTGGAGTTCAAGCCCCGCACATTGAGGGATAAAATTCCAGCAGCCATAACAGAGTGTGATAAAGTGAACCGTGCTTAGACTCTTCCGTTGCTCAAATGCATTAACCCCCCTAGCGTTCTAATTCTGTCATTTTTTGATGCAAAAAGTGATCCTATTTTTTTTGCGTAGAAATTTTTGTTTATATTGTGGGCCTGTAATTCTTAGGATTAACTCCCGGGTATAATTATTATATTTATTATATTAGAATCATAAGCCACGCCCCCCGACAGAGAAGCGCCCCGCCATCACAGCGGGATCGTGAGATCGCCGCTGGAGCGCGGGGATAAGGTAAGAGGGACCCTCAAAGGTACCCCGAGTGTGACTCGGGATTACCGCTTTTTGCAAATTTTTCCACCCCGAGTCACACTCGGGAATACCGCTAGGGGGGTTAAAATACTGTTCAAACATATGCTCTAAAGTATATTTTAGAGGATAAGAAAATTGCCCCATGGGGGAAGGTGGGAAACTAGGTAGGTAGTGGCAGGAGGAAACAATCACATTGAAAAACAAAAACATATACATAGACAACAAACCAAGGTAAGATAGTCCCAACTTAGCGACCACAGAGTGTCCAGTATCCGCCGGTCTCTGTGCCTCAGGAGTGGACAGCAGGGAACAAATGCACTTGGCAGATACCTCAACACTCCTGTAGGGGCCGGGGACCCAACAGTCCCTGGAACAATCACCAGACAAATTTCTGGTCATCATAACATTGGTGGCACTAGCTATCAAACGTCAGCGTAGCCTCCGTGAAAGGAGCCAAACAAATCGGTCCCGGCGCGGGGCCCCCCCAAGGGGCAAAAAGGCAACCTAGGAGTATCTATATAGAAGGGCAAGTGTACAACATAATACAGCGTATAAGGGCAGTACCTTAGAAAAACACTAGCAAACATGGCAATATTTAGTAAACCGCGGTATGGTAAGGCATGTTCATTAGAGGCCTAGGCCAAATCGCAGATCAAGACCTGTGCATAAATCAGCATTAATTACAATCAGGACAGCAATACCCTGTTTCCCCTATATTAAGGCACTGTCTTATATTTTTTTGAAATGCCAAAATATGCCCTAGGTCTTATTTTCAGGGGGATGTCTTATACACATTTATTGTTGAAAATCACTCATGTGCCATTGATTGTCCCCTTCTAATCACTCATGTGCCATTGATTGTCCCCTTCTGATCACTCTGTGCCATTAATTGTCCCCTTTCTGATCACTCTGTGCCATTGATTGTCCCCTTCTGATCACTCATGTGCCATTGATTGTCCCCTTCTGATCACTCTGTGCCATTGATTGTCCCCTTCTGATCACTCATGTGCTATTCATATTCCCCTTCTGATCACTCATGTGCCATTGATTGCCCCCTTCTGTTCACTGACTTACCTTTATTTGCTTCTACGGTACGGCCGGGTAACA
Source organism: Pyxicephalus adspersus (assembly GCF_032062135.1). Taxonomy (NCBI): domain Eukaryota; kingdom Metazoa; phylum Chordata; class Amphibia; order Anura; family Pyxicephalidae; genus Pyxicephalus; species Pyxicephalus adspersus. The sequence goes on from NC_092861.1 coordinate 102,301,160, forward strand.
GACTCCGTTAGGGCAGGGATCAGCAGCTTGCTTGTCCTTCCTGGTGCGCGGTCGCGGGGGCGCGTGTGCGGGCTTGTTACTTTCAGTTTGGCTCTGCACTGCAGCCAGGAGACACACACTGCAGCCATCGAGGAGACACACACAGTATCAGGTATTGGAGGATGTCTTATTCGCGGGAGAGTGCCTTATTTTAATTATTTTAGCAAAAGTCGGGGGTGGCTTATTTGATGGGGATGCCTTATTATCGGGGAAACACGGTAGGTCAAACATAAACCATTCAGCAGTCTACAAAAGGCAAGAGTAACTTAGCAGGATGCCAACGCACACAGGCCGAGGGCCGTAGCTTCTGAGGTAGACAGAACAAATAATAATAATAAGTACCGCCATTCAAGTATTATCCAGATACAAATCAATTCTACTATAAGAAACAGTTAAAAAAAAAAAAAAAAAAAACTATAGCTCTATAAGATCATATAGGGCAGAACATTGGTAGGTTAAGCATCAATTTAAAGAGCAGAGCAGCATTGTAATCTAAGATTGCATCATGAGATCAAAGCAGCACTGGAGATGTAGGGGCCAGGCCCAATCTAAACTGTCCACTGTCTCGCGACAGAGGAGGTGGAGGAGAACGCCGGGCCCGGCGTCCTGAGCGTTTCCTGGACGTGGCTGTTTGCCAGAGTATGGATAAAGGGGGCAAAAGATCTTCTGACTCCCATCCAGGAAGTTTGGGCAGGGCAAGTCCCATATCTTGGCAGAAGACAGGTAAGTCCTCTGGGTAGCACAGAATAGCCGTCTTGCCCTCATGGCGGGCCGTTAAGCAAAACGGAAAACCCCATGTCCCGGAGCAAAGTGAGGAGTGGTTGTAGGAGACGTCTTTGTTGCAGGGTGTGCCATGACAAAGTCCTGGAAAAGCTGTAGGGGGGCCCCATCAAATTCCAGATTGCACATATTCCATGCAGCAGCCATGATCTCAGTTTTCAAATCTGCATCTGCTAAATGGCAAAGAACATCACGTGGCCTTAAGGCCGAGGCAGGTTGCCGGGTGGCTCTGTAGGCCAAAAGAATTCACATATCTTGCGATGAAGGGCCCCCCAAGAGGCGGTTAAAAAAAGCCTGCAGAACTAACTTCAGATCTGAGCTACGGGTGGCTTCAGGCAAACCGCGAACTCTAATATTATTCCTGCGACCCTTATTATCCATATCTTCTATGTGGCAGTATAGGTCCCTGATCTTCAAATGATAATCTTGAGATTTGCGTGTAAGGAGCTCAATATCCCCCTTAGCTTGGTGTAAGTTTTCATCTATATCTTCCACTCTCCCAGCCAGAGACTGCAGGTCAGTACGAAGGACCCCAATTTCTGAGGGGAATGTTGCTTGAGCTTCAGGTCCCTGTCCTTGTTTGTGAGGGTGAAGTGGCTGCACAGGGCCATGGGTCCCTGAAGGACCTGTCCCATATGACAGACCGGGTATGTGCGATGGGGGGCCCGGGGGGGGGGGGGAATCAGCCTTAAGCGGTCTGTAGGGAACCGATTTAGTTATTGCATGGGTGCCCCCAACTGTCCCCTCCATGGGAGAGGAGATCGCCTCTGGTCTGAAGGCTAATGGCAAAGTATCATTCAGGGGGGAGCCACATCCAAACAGCCACAAGCCAGGAAATAGGAAAGGATACCATTGGAGCCAATGAATACAGCCACTCAGATATCCAAAAGTATTCTAAGAAAAGTAAGGGGCATCTGTATAACCCCATGTATATAGTTAACAAGTGTTTACATCAAAAGAATAGCACAAGAATAAAAATAAGCAAACTGAATGGGAACAAACGTATATAATAATGAATGGGGGGTCTGCAATACATATATAATTTCACAATTAATATAAATTAAACCATATTATAAGACATGATTGAAATTTTATTTATGTACAGAGAGTATATGACTAAGATTTACATATGAATGATATTCTACATCAGAGACAAAACAAACAGAATATTAGTTTAACAAAAACAAAAATGAGACCTTGATATGTGCACATGTATGACCAAAAAAAATGTTCAATACCCAATTGGGAAGGGGTTTATATTCATGTTATAGTACACCTATTTTGCTGACCTCTAAAAGAAGGATTAAAAAGTAAAAACATAATTTAAACCTGGAAAGGATGTCGTTTTAAAATATTACATCCTATTTGTTACTTTCTGCAAAATTTGTTTAACCCAGTCACTACCTTGAGGGGGGGGGGTCATGTTCTAATGCATAAACAATCAGGATTGAAATTATGTTCAAGGCCTACATGTCTACTAGGGAATAATTTTGCCATTTGTATAGTAAATGTGTTCATAAATATGTTTATGCAATGGTTGTTTATTTTTGTCACATAGTAGCATTTACATATGCAGATGGCCAAATAGATAATGCATGTAGATTTACAAAAAATCAGATGATGAATATTAGGGATATTTTTACACGGCAGGTGAAATCTGATTGGATCCACCTCAATTGAAACAAATATTCCTGCTTTGAGACCCAAGAACCACAAGGATGAGTAAAATATTGTTTAGACTGCGCACAGTTACATTAGTGAGGATTTTTAAATGCACAAGCTGTGCTTTAAAAATCTTCATTTTAAATTTGCCGTCTGGTCCTGCCTACCTGCATGACGGTCCCGCCTTCCAGCCATGCGCTCACGAGCAGATGCCCAGTTGGCATCTGCTTCCATTGGCCTTGCATTCCCAATGTTCCTAACATGCTGTGGATGCAGATGCCTGGCCGTGCTTTGCCAGCTTGCACAGCTGCCGGCTGCGGCACGGAAAGAAGATGCCGGACATCGATGGAGGATGCTGCAGGCACTGCTAGAGGACACCACTGAAACATGATAACAAGGTAGAAGTTTTAACCTCCCTAGAAATTCCACCACGTGGGTTACCGCCAGGGAGGTTAAACCCGATCCACTAAATGACTCGCATTACTAGTTAAACTTTAAATAACTGAGAGAATGGGTCATCCGTTAGAGGATCTTTAAGATTTTTGTGTACCTTAGGGAGCTGTAAAACATGGGGATTTATGAATGGGAGACTTTCAAAAAATCAAACCTATCTCTTATCTCAATCACTACTTTCTGAAAAGTTGTTGTAATGAGTTCATAAAAATCTCCCTTTCAAATAGTTGATTGTAATGCTAAAAGATAAAATAATACCAATTTTGTTATTTAAAATCTTCAAACACATTTTCTTATATTGCGATTCATTTAATATCACAATAATGCCTCCCTTATCTGCTTGTTTAGTGACTGTCAATTTTTTTTTTTTTTTTTTTGCTGTAAGGAGGTTATTACTTGTAGATCTCTTTTCATGTGTGTTTGGTCGAATTTCTAAATCCTGGTTTTCTTTTGTAAGATTTTAACAAAAGCTGAAACATAGGGATCTGTATGAAAATTAGGGAAACAGGTGGATTTCTTTTTAGGTTTAAGTGTTATATTTTCTACTTTTATTTCTGTATCAGTTGTAATGTTCCCATGGAGAGGGGAATCAATTGGTTCATTTAAAGCATTTTGTTCATTTTCATTGAGCAATTTTTTGAGTTTTTTGAGTTTGCTATAAAGCGTCCTAAATTAAATTTTACGCTCCTGAAGAATCAGACCAGCTTTATGAAACGCGTTATGGCAAAGTATTTTTTTTTTTGTCTGGTATAAAATGTCTCTGTATAATTTTTATGTATCTATAGTTCATATGATTTTAAATTTACATAAATACATTTGGTGATTTTTTTAAATTGTATACTATGGTACCTGAAAAATCCCTTTTTTATAGTGAACCTTTCTTTTGGTTTTATCCTTTCCCACTCCTATCAAGGCTGAACTGTATGCTGTGCTCTCCTGCCCACCTCTCATCGGCAGCTGCAATTCTCTGAAATGTCAGCTGAGCACAGAGCAGCTTCAGAGGAATAGAGCTGCGGATGAGAGGTGGGCGGGGGAGGCATGGTAGCTAGGCTGAGCAATTGGCTAAAACCTTTCAGGCAGAACTATGCCTTTCAACTGGGCAGAACTATGCCTTCCAACTGGATTTCTGGAGAGGGGCACAAGTTGCTCATTTTCTAGGTTCCCTCCCAGAAGCTGCCATGTTTAAACGACCACTCGCTTATTTTGAAATGATGTGCAAGGGGACAAGCCCAATCACGGGATGTCAAGTCCCCATTCATCCCGTGTAGTGCTCTGTATTCTTAGATAGTGAAACTCTATCTTGGAATACATAGAACAGCCCTGCAACAGCAATCGCTTTTGCCGTGCTGTGCTTCTACTAGATATTCTTAGATAGAGTTTCTCTATCTGAGAATACAGGGCACTAAAGGGAATGAATAGGGACAAGCCCCCATTCATCCTGAGATCATAGTAGAACTGCTGAGGTCATCTGCAGATCATTTTCACAATGTGATGTCACGTGGGAAACTGAACTGCAGTTCTACTACAATGTCCAGGAATAACAGGTGATGAATGGGGACTTGCCGTGCTGTGCTTCTACTAGGTATTCTTAGATAGTTTTTCTATCTAAGAATACAGGGCACTAAAGGGGATGAATGGGGACAAGTTTAAAGTAAACCCAAAACCACCCAAAACAAACAAAAAAAATACACTAAACTTCAATCCTGCAGAGCAGTCGATCCATCTGGAGGTTTCTACCATTAGGTCCTACGTGATCCCGGCAGCCGCCTTCGGGCCGGCATGCCAGGTGCCGTTGTCTTCTCCATGTTCTTCCGGGTTCTTCTTCCTATGTCACCCGACGCATGCGCGAGATCTGCAGTTTCTTTCCTTTTTGGCGAAAAGACTCCTGGGCATGCCCGAGATGCTTGGGCATGCGCAGAAGGAGCAGCCAAGAGCCTCCTGGGATGTGTGATGTAGGTATCCCAGGAAGCTGTGTGCTCCTATTTGTTCTCGATCGCCTAGGGTGTTGCATTTAAAAAAAAAAAAAAACACTAACAAAATTTTTACCTTAGATAAAAGGGTTTTCTACCCTTTTATGTAAAGTTAAAATTCTGAGTTTAGGTACGCTTTTTTGATAATATTACATGGAGGATGCTTACCAGAACCACAAAAGGATTCAGCGGCTGTAGGTGGATGATGGGCCACGACCAAATTACATAGGTGGGGCTCTGATGGTGCACAATTTTTTCTTTGGTTACCAATGATATTAACCTTCCTAGCGGTAACCCTGAGTGTGACTCGAGGTAGAAAAAAGTTTCTTAAAGCGTTAAAGCGTCACACTCGGGGTAGTTAAACCTATGGGAAGGTAAGTAAATACAGTGCTTACCTGATCCGCCGGCGTCCCGCGTCGTCCATCGCAGCGATCTTTGTCCTCTTCCTCATTTCGGCGTCTTCTGCACCCGATGAGTCACTGGGGGAGTTCCCGGTGACGTTGCTGCATGTGTACCTTGCCGCCGGGGTGGGAAATTCAAAATCGATTTGTATTGCATTCAATACAAAATAACTATTGAATGCAATACATTGCGTTTATTTGTGTAAAAGCTGTACATTGTTTTGAAGAACATTTATTTTACAGTATATATAATAGTATGACTATAATATTTATTATATATAATTATGTATAATAAATAATTTTTTTATATATATTTAAAATTTAAAAAAATAAAAAAATAGTTTGAAACACAAAATCATATGAAAATATGAAATTAAATTAATTTAAAAAAAAGAAATATATAATATAATTTCATATTTTATATGATTTTGTGTTTCAAAATTTGTTTTTACAATTTATAATAATGTACCGCAATAGATGTCTTAATTGAAAATTATGGTCTCCCTTCCTCATTCATTCTTGCTCTACTACTTGCACCATTTGAACATCACCAGTATCCAAATAATGCTAGAGGTAGAATTTCAATAATTTCTTTTTCTTTATTTGACTGTAATAAGAAGCTGCATTATATATTTCATTCTTATTATATATTTTCATTCATTATCCTGCAATAGTACTACTTTCCTAGTAGACTTCACAAAAGTAACTCTCTTCCATCTCTCTGGCATTGTCAAAATGTACAGAGACATGTATGGACAATAAATTATCCCTGGCCAGTTTTAATTGGGTATGTGTATGTAATTTTTTTTTCTTTTTACATTTTTTTTTACAGGCCGCTTTTTTTGCAATTCAGAAACTGTTTGAAGATGAGTACAAGCCTAGACCCATATTTGTAAGTAGAACTTTTTTAAACTTTTCAGTAAATTAAATTTATATGTTCATGGTAAAAAAGAAATTGTTCTTTATGCATTATCCACACCAACTTCTGTGACAGGCCTTCTCTGTTTTGTCCAAAGAATCTTCTCTCACAAATTTTCATAAAACCTGTATAGAGGACCAAGCTTTTTATTAGTCTTATGTTTTTATATGTTCACACTTACCTTTACCCCTAACTCTGCCTACAATGTTACCTGTTGGATGTGGTATCTGGTTAATACTTTATTGCTACTTTTACACTTCGTCTTCTCCATGTCATGCTTATCTTTCTCCAAAAAATTTTTGCCCTAGCTGTAGAGAAAAAAAGCTCCCGATGTCATGAAATCTCATTGAGCTGATTTAAGCATGATTTACACTTACACTGCAGTCAAATAGTCTACTTTCAAATACAGTGTCTACATATGCACATTGTTTCAAAATTACCCCATTACAATCGTCCTCTCTTCCTAATAACCTTTTTCATTTAGGTGACTAATTGCCCTCAGGCTTGGTGCAGCTGTCACAGTTCTAACTATGTTATTTAGACTGCATGGCGGCTGTGTTGCTAGGGTAGGGTATCTGGAATCAATGCCAAAAGGAAGAAAAGGGACTATTTGCCAATAATATCCTTGAAACTTGCCTCCAGCTTCTTTCCCAGAACTTAATATCGGAGTCTTAGCTGCCTACACACAATGACACAGGGATGATTATCATGGTTGAGGCAGAGGTTTGCTCAAATCAGAGCTACCTTGTAGTTGACTGGTGCCCTGATGGCTTTTGAAGCAGCAGAAGAGAATGCCTACTACTACTCTACAAGACAAACTACCAAAAAGCATATATCCACAGAATAAACGTAGTGCTAAGCAGCCTTTGCTCCCTTCAGGTAGAACAGTGAGTTTTTAGAGGTTGACAGTATGGAAGCTCACTCAAATCTTAGGAAACTAGCAGTCAGGGGTAGATGCTGTAGAATTACCCACTGCAGAATGACAGGTATTGTAGTAAAAGCACTGCACAACTAATGCCATTCTATTTTTTAGAATGAATTCAAGGATATTATCCCATTTACTGTACAATATTCCTAGATTTTCCTTATTACATGGCAAATCTTAAGTTTTGAGTTAAGATCTTGGTGTACAAAAATGTTTAACCACCTAGCAGAAATCCCGAGTGTGACTCGGGGTGGAATTTGCCTTCAAATAGCGGTAATCCAAAGTCCCACTTGGGGTAACCAAAAAGCCCCTCTTACGTGCACCCCGCTATCCAGCGGCGACCCAAGCGATCACTGGCCAGCTTCTGCATCACTTCTTCCATGTGATGTGTGAAACGTCGGTACATTCAGGAGGTGTGGCTGGGCCTGAAATTTAAAAGCAGATAACAATGTAATCTGCTTTTAAATGCTTTTTAAAATTCTTTTTACATAAAAAATCCACAATATATTGTCTACTAGACATTTTTTTTTTTTTCCCAAAATCTACTTTTAACCACCTGGCTGGTAAACCCGACCTTGGTTCAGGTCTATCGATTTTGCAAAAATTGATAAACCCGAACTTTTTTCACCGTATAAATCCCAATCACTTACCTGGTCCCCGCTGCGATGATCCAGCGGGGATACTCGCCTTCTCCCCGCAGCTCTTCCGGACACGTCTTCTGTCTTCATCCGGCGAGTTCAGTGACGATCACCGGGGTTTCCCGGTGACGTTGCTGCATGCGTCGGTGCGGGCGGGAGGCGGGACGGGAAATTCAAAATTTTGTATTGAGTTCCTTTGCATTGAACTCAATACAAAAAAGCTGTATTGAGTCCAATACAAAGAAATCCAAAATATATTACTATACAGTATACCGAATTATCGCATTTTCAGTATTTTTCATTTATTTATGTATTCTTGTTTAAGCTGATTTTTGTGTATTTTATTTAATTTTATTAAAAGTATTTTTTTTTTTACATGATTGTGTGTTTCAAACATTTTTTATATTCAGGATATCTACTAGACCCTTGTTCAGACATATTTCTGTAAGTTACAGTTCTACAATTTAAAAAAAAAATTCATGAAAAACAGTGTACCGCTTTTGGTACAGAAATCTAGACATCAGTGTAACGCCCAGGTGGTTAATTTAAATTATTATTTATCAATAATATTGCACCTTTGTTTGGACAAATTTCCAATTGGGAAATATAATTATCATACCTGGCAGTTATTCCTAAGAATTACAGGCCCACAATATAAAACAAAAAATTTCCATGCAAAAAAAATTGTATCACTTTTTACACAGAAATACGTGCAGAATTAGAACGCTAGGGCAGTTAATGCAACAGATGGTTTAAATGTTCATTGTTCACTTTGAGATCATTACAAAAAACAAGAGGGCACTCTTTGCGTCTGGAGGAAAAGAAGTTTAAGCTCTGGAAAGGAAGTGGTTTCAGCAACTACTACAGATTGCTTTAAGAAAAAGCTGGATGTTTTTCTAGAAGCACAAAATAAATTGGGTATTAAGGCTTTAAAGTAAAAAAAACAGTGACTGTTGTACCAGGGAACATCCGATTGCCTCATGGAATCAGGAAGGAATTTTTCCCCTGTTGAAGCAAATTGTACCAGGGTTTTTTTGCCTTCCTCTGGACCAACTATGTTTTATATGGTTTTATATCTGGGATATGTTTACTTCCCTAGTGGTTGAACTTGATGGACTTATGTCTTTTTTCAACCTAACCTACTTTGTAACTATGTAATTGTGTATTCACTGTAGTGTTTCTGCAGTGTTTCACCCAACAAGGGAGTGGGCAATTATATCATTAAATAGAGTTTTGCCTGCTGTAGTGATGTCACTCCCGTGTTTGCCAAAATGCCTCAGTATTTCAATTCCCTGCATTCGAACAGCTTCATTTTTCAGGCACATGTTCACAATAGTGTTGGCACTCACTGCTTTATTGCAGTGCTTACTGTTCAGGAACAGGGCTTAATCTCAATTTATGCATGTGTATGACCTTGAGTTGTTTTGAAAACATTACATTATCATTACATTTAAAACACATTCAACCCAATAAAAATATACTATATTGCAGTTTGCTAAGCATTAAATGTGGTGACTACATTAATTTTTTTTACAGGCTTTTTTACTCCTATTTTAACTTTATATTTACCATCAATAACACAATATCTGTGTTGGTAATGCTTAGTTACTATACTGTATCTATAGAGGTCTAGTATTGAAACTCTAGGCTGCTTAACTTTCAAACAGTCAAGCTGCGTACACACTTCCAATAATTATCGTTGGAAGTGAACGACCGATCGGCCGAAAATTTTTTCGGCGGATCGGTCGTTCGCGGATCTGATTGGCCTACGATCGTTCACTATCTATCGCGTGTACAGTTGTTCAGTGATCGTGCATGTTTCTACAATACACTTTCCTCTTTACATGTCACTCGCTGCATCGTTCAGACGATATCTAGCATGTGTACGCTATTGGTGGATTATATTTGAGCAATCGTATCGTTACAGCATGTACAGGATTGTGCACAATACGATCAAGTATAATCGTGCATGATCGTTGTAATCGTTCGTTTTCTAACGATAATTATTGGAAGTGTGTACGTAGCTTTACTCCTTTCCTTAACCCCTTTACTAGGGGTGGAGGGGTGGTGGGTTCAGTACGTTTAAAGTAACAAGGATTTATAATTCAGTTGTTCTTTATTAAAGTTTTACAACAAAAAGATTACAAACGGTTGAAATTAGAAGAGAAAGAAATGCATACATACAGAAACAGGAAAATAACAAATAGAAACAGTAGAAAACAAAATAACAGCTTCTTATTCCAGATATATTTGCGATACCAACATGATATGAGGTACATTAGAAAACAAAATAAAAACACAATTAAAACGTAATAGAACAAAGGGAATGGTGTAACCAAGCTTCCCATTTGTAAAGAAATTTTTCACGTGACATATTCGCAGTTCCTAACATTTGCTCATAGGCACAGCATAAATTCTTATTGGCAATAATATCCGTATAACTAGTTGTATTCCATAATTTAGTATTATGTAATTTAGCTAGGAGGAGGATATGAATGGCAACTGCTCTACTAGAACTAGAAATTTGTTCAACATTTACATGTAAAAATGCTAACTCTGGAGAATGGAAAATCTGCATAAGTGTAAGGTCAGTTAGTAATTAGAATATTAAAGTCCAATATGATCTTACAGACCTGCAAAACCTCAATAAATGTGAAAGTGACCCTATATCTACGCACTGTCTCCAGCAAAACGCTAAGTGAGTCTCTGAAAATTTAGTTAACTTGTAGGGTGTGATTTTTGCATCTCATGGCCTTGTAGGTTTCTTTGATGGCTTTAGACCATGAGTAGGGAGATAAGATTCTTCTAATTCCCTGGTCCATTTTTGCATACGAGTAGATAAATAGAATTCTAGATTGTTGCTGAGTACATTATAATACTTAGAGATACTTCCTTTTTGCTTGGACCATTGTTGAAAATATGAACCTAAAGAAATATCTATAATAAATCCGTTTTTAAGTGGAACAATTTTGTAAGATGCTTAGGTCTTAGATACCGTATTTTTCGGACCATAAGACGCACTTTTTTGCCCCCAGAAGTGGGGGGAAAAAGTCCCTGCGTCTTATGCTCCAAATGTATCAAAATGTATCCTTCCCAGCTGCTGTCCCGTCCCCCCTATATAGCCCCCCCCCCTCTGCCTTTTCTCCTGTCTCCTGTTCAGCGCCGGCCGGAGTGACTGCGTCTCCTATATCTTGCTCCCGGCGTCCTCCCACTCTCAGCATGATTGGCTGACAAAGTCATGCTGGGAGCATTCTCCCAACATGACTTTGTCAGCCAATCATGCTGAGAGTGTTCCCTGAATCACTCACAGTACACATAGTAAAATCACATATACGGTACACAACACAAACACAATGTAAACAAATGTTATATTGCAATCCGATTGTCATACATTGTATGACATTGTATGTATACATTGTATGACAATCGGATTACAACTGAAAGGAAATACTCACCCAGTGTCCGCAGCTCCTATTCCTGGCATCTGTAGTGAGATGTATAACACAATGCAGAAATCCTGCATTGTACTGTGCATCTCTCCGGAGATACGAGCAGCTTCCGGCCTGTGCCTGTGTCTCTGTGTGAGGCAGGGAAATCCCCCCCCTCACATCACTCAGAGGATGAGTCATCTTCCAGTGATGTGATTGGTGATGTATGGGGGTGTGTCAGGGAGGGAAATTTAAAAGCAGATTACAATGTAATCTGCTTCTAAATGGTTTTTACAGTACAAAAACACCACACAACTATTTGTTTCAGAATCTTTTTTTTCTTCATTTCCCTTCTCTAAAAAACTGGTGCGTCTTATGGTCCAGTGCGTCTTATGGTCCGAAAAATACGGTAATTGAAAAATTCTTTATCAGGCAAATTGAATGCTGCTTGAAGCAAGGTAAAAGGTTTTAAACTATTTGTGGTAAATATGTCTCTTAATTCAGATATACCACAGTTTGTCCAATTTAACAAAAAAAGCTGTGGAATAAATATTTCCAGTACTCTAATACTAGGATAGACCATTAGGAATGTGTTGGATTCAGGGGTTATCAAAACTGAGGTACTCTATACTTTAGGAGTAGATTGAATGGTGGGCTGGGGATAAGAAGGAATGGGAAAACCCAATCTAATGGCGATTAGTAAATGACGTACTTTCAGTTTAGAATAAAGTACTGTAACATCTCGGCCCATAATTTCTGTGAAGACGGGTGTAGCCAGTAATTTATCCCTTTTATGTCTGGTGAGTATTTTTAAAGTGCATCTAGGTCTTTTTTTTATTCCAAATATTTTATTTGGAATAAAATAAAGACTAAAATAAAGAATAAAATAAAGAATAAAAATAAATAAATATTAAGTATAGATTGTAATGTAGCAACATGTTTTTTAGGTAAAGGTATCGCTATGGTGAGAAAAAGGTACAACATTTTTGGTAAGATAAACATTTTGACCGCTGCCACACGCCCTGTCGCTCCTTTTATAGAGCTCCAGCTCTCCAGGTAGTGTTGTTCATAAAGTGGAAACATAAACTTGGAATAATTGTGAAAAATGGGACGGAATATTGATCCCCCCAAATTTTATAGATTTATTTTCCCACACATATGGAAAAGAGGATGTTGTATACGATTTAAGGTATGTAGGGATATGATTTCCTAGTAGTTGAGACTTAGAAGCATTGCCTTTATAATAGGAAACTTCGTTAAATTCACTCATCTCTTGTACAGCCACTAAGGACTTCTCAGGACTAGTAAGAATTAGGATTATATCATCTGCGAAAAGACTTATTTTATGGATTATATCCTGAATTTTAACACCTTTGACAATAGTGCTAGTATGGATATATTCCGCCAGGGGTTCCAATAGCAATATAAAAAAAGTGGACAATGGACCCCCCTGACAGGTGCCATTCATAGTTGGAAAAGGGTATGATATAGCTCTAGATGTGAAGATTTTTGCAGATGGATTGGAATATAAAGACATAATAGCTGTTTTGTTGAAACCTGTGAAACCAAATTTATCCAGTACCATAGACAGATATCCCCAGTGTACTCTGTCAAACTCCGTTTATGCGTCTATAGATAGAAGCAGGTAAGGTTGCTTGAGGAGCTTCACATGTCTCAGTATAATAATTAGGCGTCTGGTACCGTCTGGAGCTTGTCAATGTTTCACAAATCCTACTTAGTCAGGTTGAACCAAAGTAGGGATAATATCCTCCAGTCTGCATGCCAATAACTTTGCAAAAATGTTCACTTCAGTATTCAGGAGCAAAATAGGTCTGTAATTACTTGTGTGCATGGGGTCCTTACCTGGTTTGGGAATTGTGACTATCACTTCTTGTAACATTTCACTCAGGAAAGATCCTACAGTTGCAGCCAGATCAAAAATCCCCTTTTAATGTGGAACTAATTGAGAGGAAAATATTTATAATAATTTAGGAAACCATTTGCTCCTGCGGATTTACCAGTTGAAAGAGATTTGATTGTACTTACTATCTCTTGTTCTGAGAAGGGGGCGGATAGGGATTGGATTTGTTTGGCTGTTAAAGTGGGTAAGTGCACTTTAGGTAACAAGTAATTTATTTTATCAACATTAGATTGAGGTGTTGAGGAGTCTAATCTTATATTGTACAGAGAGGAATAATAATTAGGAAACGCATTGACAATGGTTTAAGGATTAGTACATATTTCATTTGTGAATGCATCAATAATTGAGATAATTCTAGATTTGTTTCTCTGGGCTCCTTATTATGTAAAGCATACTGGTATGCTTTAAATTTATGGTGAGATTTTTTATATTGGTATAATAGAAGAGATCATAAATGGTTTCTATCTGTCACATTTGCCACTTGTTTTGCAATTGTCAAATGTTGAGAAGAGGATTCTTTATTTAAGGCATAATTTGATTTGATACGGTCCAGGAGATCTGTGATTAGTTTCTTCTAAATCAACGTCAAAAAATAGACGCTGTGCTTCTTCTACTTGTTAAGCAACATGTAGACTTGACACCGGGAAAGTATTAGGTTTCCAAAGATAGTCAGGAGGGTTAGAGGAGTCTGTAAAATTCAATGTTGATAGGTGCATGGTCTGACCACGACATTGTTCCTATGGAAGAGGAGGAAATTTTCTGTAGTGAACAAATGTCTGTCAAAAAACAGTTGATCTTGGAATATGAAGTATGTAACACTGAAAAATACAAGTAGTCTTTTTCTGAGCCATGTTGACATCTCCAAATGTCATAGAGATCGTTACTAGAAATTTTTTTTTTTGCCAACTCAACTGGAGGGCGCTTCGGTGTAGTGGACGAGTCCATAGTGTAATCAGCTTTTGTGTTGAAGTCGCCTCCTATGATTAAAGAACTTTGACATACTGATGTGATTTTAGACATAACTTTTGTGAGAAAAGAGCCTTGTTTTGTATTCGGTGCATAAATATTGAGTAGAGTAAAAAGAATGTATTTACTTGGCAAACTAAAATGAGAAATCTTCTGTAAGGGTCTTCATTATGAGATATATACTGGGAAGTAACCGTGTCAAGTAGCAATAATAACCGTAGCAATAATAACCCCTCTTTTTTTTGACATCTGCATTTGCCATATACCAGTGTGGAAATCCATTCACGCTCCAGACTGGCATTTTCCCTTGTGCAAATTGAGACTCTTGGACAAAAAGAACATCCGCTTTGTGGGCTTGATCTTCTTTCAGGAGTGATGACCTTTTGAAAGGGCTGTTTAAACTTCACACATTGAGAGATAGAAAATGAATCCCCATACTCATTAGAGATATTGATATATCTTACTTGTTGGGCATAATATTACCTGGAGCTGTATCGGTAAAAGAGGGCTGGTATTTGAAGAAATGAAAAAAGAAAAAGTAGTAAAATAGAACTTGAAGACAAGTAAACACATCCTGGTCAAAAATTCCAGGTAAATGGGCAGAGAGACTGCTTAGAACTTATGGTGGGGTGAGAACACGTTCAAAGCACCACAATTTGTGTAACCTTAAACTACTTCCATCATGGAGCCTAGAGAAAGAGCTTTTCCTAAAAAAAGGTATGACATACTGTATAAGGTAAAAAATGTGAGTCATGTCCATTCTGATTCTATTCTTCTAGGAGGAGTTGCTTGGTGATGTGAGAACTCCGTGGCAGGAATTTGCTAATCTGATAGGAATTGCATCCCAGCTTCTATTGGGGACACGGGATAATTTTTCCCCATATAGTGTAAAATCAATTTAGTAGGAAATCCCCACTTATAAGGGATTTCCTTTTCTCTTAGAATCTTAGTAATTGAAAGGAATTTTTTCTTGGCTTGTAATGAAGTTTGAGACAGATCTGCAAAAAAGTTGAATTTTTCTGTACACTTCAGGCAACTCTGGTGATTTTCTGGCTGTAGCCATCAACTTTTCCTTCACATGGAAGAAGTGGATGCGGATTAATACATCTCTCAGAGTTTTAGGTGCTAGGAAATTCGGTTTAGGGATTCTATGAGCCCTATCTATCAAAATATAGAGATTGCAAAAGATGTTTAAAATATTCTGTACGGTATCCAATCAACTACGATTGAGACACCGCTTCCGGTAAACCCCTGAGCTTTATGTTGTTTCTCTGAGATCGGTCCTCAGAATCCGCTATCTTTCGTTTGATCCACTGTAAATCAGTATTATGTTCCTGGCATGCATCTACCAGGTCATTATGAGCATGAGAACATTCTTCAACTTTCTTTTCTAAATTTTGAATCCTTGATGGGTAATGGAAACTTTAACCTGCGTGAACATGTCATTCATATCTTGATGCAAGGAGTTCTTCAAAGAAAGCGTGACTCACCAGGTCCTGTGTCGATTCCCTCTAAACTGAGCGATGCTGTGTCTGAAGATAATAATGCGACAGGAGAGGTCGGAGACGCTGCAGTGAATTTACGCCTGGAGTTGTAAGTTTTTTCCGTCTTTTTCCTTTTGGTCATAGTCTCTGGATTGAGTAGTCGTTCGGACACCATAGACACCTCAGAGTTACAAAAAATTTGCAGTATGTCGTTGTACTCGTCGTTGCGGCTCACACTGCTGTGGAGCACACGGATTAAGTGGCCATCTTAAATGCTGGCCAGACACGCCTCCCCAAGTAACAAGGATTTAAAAAGTCGAATGGCATATGTTTGCACTGCTTTTTATTGTGTGTATGTATGTTGTATTTATTGTGTGGTGGTTTCCTACCCACATGGACCGCATCTTGGCTATTCTCCCATAGAGTTCAAAATTCCTTTGTTTGCTATTGTTTTGATTTGGGGAAAAAACAAATTGGCAGAATAAAAGGACACCGTGTCATCACCCTCTTATCATGAAAAACATCACCCTCTTATCATGAAAAATAAATAAATGTATACAATGGTATTTTATTATAGTATTTAAGCACTCCCTTAAAGTATAAAACGTACTTTCTGGTGGCACTTAAGGCATCTGACCCTAATTCATATTGATCTGGGTTTCCCCCCTTTTTTTTTTGTTTGGTTCCGCTGTAGTACTAGAGGTCGGATCCTTGATGTGCATAAATTAATTTAATTTAAGGCAGTGGTCCCCAACTCTTTATAGCTCATGGACCACTAAATGCACGGACTCTGGAGCCATATGCACTCAAAGGGAAAGAAAACTTCCCCCCAGAGTGACGTCATGATGCAAGAACCCGCCCACTCTCCCATCGCAGGTCTGAGACTCCCTGGGCCTGCAATGCGTATGAGAGACAGGGTCCGTGGCTCTGGCCGGTGCGCCCCCCCAAGTGGGCTCCCTTTCCTGACCCCGCTGGGAGGTGAATTGGGCAGAGCAGCGGCCCACCTGTCAGATGGCCAGACTGGTGGTTGGGGACCCCTGTTTTAAAGAACTAAAGCCTTATGTGGGTCTAGCTTCCTTTAAAACATGGAGATACAGGATCTGGCAGTATTGACAAGATGGTGTATGAAAGCATTTTATATGACTTGAGAGTGAATGTATTATACAAAATAAAGATTTTAGGATAATTTGGAATGTGATAACCTGAATATTTTTGTGTAATTGTGTGAACTGTGTCTAAAAAGCATTCTTTTAACCCCCCTGGCGTTCTATTTCTCTCCGTATTTCCATTCAAAAAGCGTTACATTTTTTTGCATGGAAATTCATTTTACATTGTAGGCTATAATTCTTAGGCATCTTTCACCTGAAGTATGTCCAATATTTATTAAATTTTATAAATAAACATTAATTTAAAAAACACAAAAATCTGTTAAAAATAAAAAAATAGTGAAACATGTAATATACCTGTACAGTAGCATGTGTAATTATATAAATATATATATATTATATAAAGATTTCTTTGTTGTGGACTCAATACAGCTATTTTGTATTGAATACAGTACAAAAATTTTTAAATTTCTCACTGATCCGCCCACACCGTCACCGGGAAACCCGGTGTGACTCGGGATTATTGCATTTAGCAAGTAAAAACCACCCCAAGTCACACTCGGGAATACTGCTAGGGAGGTTAATGAGCAAGACCAGAAGTTGTGTATCATCATGCTCACTGCCTCTATACATATCCAACAACGATTAGAAAGTGATAGGAGAAAAATGTCGGTATTGTGTTTTGTAGCAGGGTAAGACTTCTTTATAGATAAAATCTTTGTATTTACTAATAACAGAGGACTTGTGGGTGACTCTAGTTCTGTTGGAATTCCATCCCCAGCTTTGATTCCCAGGCCTATAAAAATAAAGAAGCGTAATCTGAAATGAAGTAAAGAATAGAGTATGCGATGGAACTCCCAGTTACCAAAATATTGGGGTTGGTTCTAGCAATAGATTATGGATAATTTTATGCTTAGCAACGATACGCTATGTAGGTCTGTTGATTATGAATATTATCTGCATAAATATGGATATTATATCACTATATCAATGCACATATATATTCAATAGATGAAGATTCATGCACAAATAATAGCTAGTCATCCAAACAGTTTCATTAAGAAACAGGGTGAAACAAAAATACACAGCAATATTGGTTGATAATAGATATAGGAACTTCAATCAACAAAATATACAATAAATGAAAATAAGGTTGTTAGTAGGTAAACCTCCTGTATTATTTTAATAATGGTTAGTACATCATACAGCAATTACAACACCTCAAAACAACATAACAATAACATAGACATTTAAAAGATAATGTAGGAATGCATTCAGAAATATCTTATTACTTTAGCTTCATTGACATCAATACTATTATCAATGTATGACAATATATCATCTATGTCATTAAATGATAGATTGTATGACGATAGATGCCAATAATAACTATGAAAGTTATATAAAGAGTACAGGAAATCAATAAACAAAAAAAATAGTTGTGGGCCAATTTGTTTCCTAATGATTGCAAATCTGAAGTGAGGATGGGCCAGGACTGATTACACATTATCCGCATTTCCAAATGTTGGAGCGAATATCTGGTAATAGGTCTCAACTTATCAGAGTTCTCTCCTTTTTTCTTTTTGTTTATATAGAATCTGTGTTTGTTTTTGTTCCCTGACTCTTCAATATGCTTATTGAGTGTGATTCTACTGTGCCCTCTCTCTAATAACAGTATTTGTAACTTGTTGGCTGCCACTTCAAAATCATTGTCTTTAGAGCTGATCCTTAAGTTTTGTAAGGTATACTTTTTTTTTAAGGGTTCTGGGTGGGTGCTAACTAATTGCTGACATATTGGTATTTCCCACAGTTGGTTAACAAACAATTTTGATTTCGATCTCAGGGAAAACCTGATATACCATTCCTGGTACCTAAAATGTGTGCTTAAAATGGTGGGTCAATGCTGGTACTTAAAATGTGAAGACACAGATCGATATTGTTCTTGATCGCATACCACTTCATTGCCACCATTGGTCCGATGGTTTGATGACAATGTCTGAGATATTTTGTAAAGTATGAATCTCCTGTTGTTGTTCAGTGGACAAATTTTTCCTTGAGTTAGGTATTGAGAACTCTTACCACTCCAGAAACTTGCTTGACAAGGTGAAAATGGTGGGCTTTTGTTTCAAGTCTGGATATCTCATAGATTTCATTCCGAATTTCAATACTGGATTGTTTAAATGGTCACCTACTCCTATTTCAAATTTATCAACCTGATCAGTCCCCTCTTCTACATGGCCTTCTTTGGCATTTGGTTTCTGAGTGTCTTGAAATCCTAACTTTTATATCCCTCAAAATTTGGAGTGTAACCAGGTATTGAACTAGCGTCTTCATCAAATAAACCCTCATAGAATAGCTTTCTAGCAAAAAGATGCAGATCTTTTATAAATTCAAACCTGTCAATTGTACTTGAAGGACAGAAACTTAGGCCTAACTCTAGAACATGTAATTCAATATCAGATAGTTAGTACCGAGGTTGAATATATTTAGTTCTTTACATTGGGTGGTATTTTGTACACACAGTTTCCCATTGGTCTGGATACTTGTGAGTCATGAAGATTTGATGGCTAGTGATAGTGAGACCTATCCCCTGAGGAAGCCCATGAGGGTGAAATGCGTCGGACACTGTAATTATATGGTGTACAATTTGACCCACTAAACCTAAGATCGAAATTATTAATGAAAAAATCTACCCTAAATACAGTGGTCAAGATCATTTTGTTTAAAATTGTCAGAATCGCACCCCTTTCTTTATAAGTATGTGTACTTTTGTAAGTTTGTTTTATCTTATTAAGCTAAATAAAGGATTTTACTAGTTTTTATAAAAATATAGTTGCCATAAAGAGCCGCTACACTTATTTCCTTATCTGGTAATTTAATCTGTGGTGTTGAGGCAGAATTACCCTTAGATCCACCCTCTGCCACTTTTTGTGAAATGGTGGATATATTAGGAGAATGATTCACTCCATTAGTGAGAACCTGACCCACTCTCATCTGTAGTTTCCGTTTCAATCCTATTATTTCTCATCCTACTTTTATTCCTAATAATATTATTGTTTAAATCAAGGGAGATTTCAACTACCCTGACATTGACTTGAGTAATGGCACTACAGGAACAGCAAAAGGGAGGAAATTTGTGAATTTTATACAAGATAATTTTAAGGTACAGTTTATTGAAGCCCCAACTAGAAATGATAACTCTGCTAGACCTAGTTCTTTCTAACAACGCAGAGCTTATAACAAGTGTGCATAAAAAGAGAATCTTAATATAATCATAATATGATTTCATTTAATGTAAGTTGTAAACAGGAAGCAAAAACAGGAAAGACAACAACTATTAATTTTGAGAGACCAAATTTTTCTTTATTAAGGGCTGCTCTCTGTGACTTGGGACTGGGAGACAATATTGTCCTCAAAGAACACAAAACAGAAATGGGAATGTATGAATGCAGATGTCACCAAACTATGTAATACAAAACTATGTAATAGAATTAAATCCATACTGGATGTCTATAATCTACAAGCACATCTGGATGTACTGTTTGAGCAGCCAAGTGGCAAATGCACTTGGGGGCTAACACAATGCATGCTTCATACTGTCTAGGGGGAATACATTTGAGGGAGTCAGAAATGGAAAGAGATCTGGGGATTCTGGTAGATCATAAACTTAATAACAGCATGCAATATCAAGATGCAATATCTAAAGCTATTAAAGTACTTTCTTGTAGTAAAGGGGAATAGACTGCAGAGATAGAGACATAATCCTGCCCCTGTACAAAGCATTGGTCAGACCACAGCTGGAATATGCAGTCCAGTTTTGGGCACCAGTTCACAAAAAGGACATTGTGGAAGTGGAGAGAATGCAAAAAAGGGCAACTAAATTAATAAAAGGAATGGAGGAACTAATCTATGAGGACAGATTAGCTGAACTGAAACTATTCTCCCTTAAGAAGGGACGGTTAAGAGGGGAAATTATCACCCTGAATAAATATATAAATGGTCCATATAGAGAACTTTCTTCCCAATTATCCACTTGGAGATCATTACAAAGAACAAGAAGGCACTCTTTGCCTCTGTAAAAAAAAAAAAAAGTTTATTCTCCGGACAAGAAAGGGATTCTTCACTGTAAGGTCTGTGAAAATGTGGAATCAGCTCCCTCAGGAAGTAGTTTTAGCAACTACTATTGAATGTTTTAAGAAAAAGCTGGATGCTTTTTTAGAAGCACAGAACATAACTGGGTATTAGGGCTTTAAAGTAAAGATAACAGAGACTGTTGATCCAGGGAACATCAGATTGCCTCATTCTTTCCCGAATACTGGGTCCGTCTTTCGGGAAATTTGGATTTGCCAGAATAAGTGATGGTACGGATATGACATTGTGGACTGTGAGCGAAAATATTTATTACTGTAGGTCCTAGTAATGGGTGTTTCATTAGATGGGAACCCATTCTAACATCTCTATAGGCATTTCTGCTATTGTGTCTTCTAACTGCACCAAAACATTGAGTTTTGTGTGTTTATTCGTACACCAGTCCAAAAATCTTGCTAAATGAATCGTCTATTGGTATATTAACGGATCAGGGAAGGCTGTGTCTCCCTTCACTTTAGGCAGCCCTAGAGTTTTTTGACCTATCCTCAGTGTGTGTTGTCGCCAGATAAATTTAGTGAATTATGTGCGGAACCATGACAATATTATATGTATGTACTCCGACTGGCAGTAAGTATAGAAGTCTGGGCATCACATTCATTTTCAGAATATTGCACCGACTGAACCATGTGAAAGCCAATTGCCTCCACCTCGGCAAGTCCTGGGAGAAAATTTAGTGAGAGAAAATAGGAGTAGTGGGAGAAAATTTAGTTCGATCAGTTGTATGAGTTTCGTTGAGATTTGAGTACCCAAATATTTCTTGGATGTTCTGGCCCATTTAAAGGGGAAATTTGGTTGTAAAGTCTGGAGTGTTTCCTTAGAAAGGGACACATTGAGTGCTTCAGATTTTTGAAGATTTATTTTATAGTTTGATAATTCCTTGAATCGTCTCGATTCTGCTAGAAGATTGGGTAATGTCACTATGGCGCTGGTTATATAAAACCAAAGGTCATTTGGCATATGCCGCCACCTTATGTTCCAAGTGACCAACTGTTATACCTTGTGTGTACATAAGATGTTATACATGTCTTAGGAAAGGTTCTAACGCAAGGATGAAAAGTAATGGGGAAAGGGAGACACCCTTGTCTACTTCTGTTTTTATTGAAAAATGGGTTGGACATTTCACAATTGACTCTTATTTGAGCCGTTAGTGACGAATTCAGTGCCGGAATCCAATGTCTTAGTCTATCAGTTAGACCAATGTGTCGTAAAACGGCATAGAAACATTTCCAATCTACTCTATTGAATGCCTTCTCTGCATCTGTAGATAATAGCATAACGGAATATTATGAGAGTTTGCGTATTCTAGAAGATGTAAGGTGCGCGTAGTTTTGTCTCTTGCTTCTGGTAGGCCCACTTTGATCTGGTTGGATAAGTTTGGATAGTACAGGGGCTGGCAAGGATGCTTGCACGGAATCACAGTTGAGCAAAGATTTTGGACAGTAGCTGGCACATGATTGTGGATCTTTGTTTTGTTTCAGGATGACATGTGCTGTCAGTGTGTCAGGTGTCTGTAAGTGACCTTGGGCTGTTTCATTATACCTATCTACTAGGTGGGGCCCGATTACATTAAGAAATTTTTTGTAATATGATAGTGTTAGGCCATCTGGGCCCGGTGCCTTTCCTGTGGCCACCCTTGATATTGCTGCTTGCAATTCAAATATCGTGATAGGCTTGTCTAGGAGTTCAGTGTTCCCTTCTGGAATAGAAGGAAGGCCGTATTTCTGTAGGTAGTCCCCTGTAGACAGTTCTTTAGCAGTAGGAGTGATGTAAGTATCTGTTGGCTGTAGGTTATATAGTTGCTGATAATAAGTCCTAAAAACTTGAGTTATCTCAGTAGTGGTGTGTACTGTTTGTCCATTAGTTTTCCTAATGCTGGGGATGAAATTAGCTGCTTTCTTTTCACTGACAGCTCTAGCTAGGGTTCTGCCACAGTGGTTAGCGTGTTGGTAGTAGTATCTTTTGGACTTGTTCAATTGTGTTTTGGCCTTCTCGCAATATAACGATTTAGGTTTTTCCCTACTTCCATAAGTTTGGTTTCTAAATCTGGAGTGTGTTGTCTTTTGTGTTGCATTTCTAGGTGGTGAAGCTCAGTAAGGAGGGCATTTAGTATCTCTTGTTTGGATTTTTTGAGCCGACTGCTCTGTTGTATGAGGTGGCCTCTAACATAACATAACATTTGTGTGCCTTCCATACTGAAAAAGGGGTTATCAGTAGTAGCTACATTCTGTATGAAATACTCTTTTTTTCAGTCAGATTCTATACTGGTCACAACATCTGGCATCTCCAGTAAAGAGTCCTGCACTCTCCAAGACATATGTTTGGAAACATGTTGATAGTTCAATTGAGATGTGCACCGGAGCATGATCAGAGAAGGATATCTGTCCTATGTCAGACTACAGGATTGTGGGTATAGAGTTGTGCTTCACTTTATATGTAGGTACAAAAGTAGAAAAATGTACTATCTCTGTAAACTGTTGAGGATGTCCCACTCCCTGTGTGGGAATGTGGGCAGCTATAGCGGGTGCGGTGGAGGTTTGGCCCCGCAACTGCTGTGGCTGGCTAAAAACAAGTTAATCTTCGGTCAGTGGAAATGTGAGAATGGGGGGCGATGTAAACATTGAGTCACCTGAAATCAAGTGCAATGGAGGTCCATTATTGAAACTGATGCAATCACACGGCTGTCGTAAGCCCACAAGCTCGGTAAATATAAACACATAACTAAATTCAACAAAGTAGCATTAAACTATTATGACCTTTATGTCGGATATAAAACCTGAGAAGAGAGGTATAAGGTAAAGTATTACATGTCTACATTCAGCTTCTAAAAGGTGTAGTCAAAACCTGGTTGGTAACCTGAGGAGTAGAGCACCCGTATAATGCTCTGAGTGGGTAATGCTATGGGATGCAATCCCAATAGAGGTAATATAGCGCAGCATGACCCTTTGCTGTCTACTTTAGTGGTTTGCTGGGTCCCTATGTTGAGGCCCAATAAAGAACAAACCTTTGTGGACTGGGAGGATTGGGTCCTAGGTCACTGGGTGTAAAATTTGCCCAAACTGCAACCTGAAACCCACTTATTTATCGCAAAGTGCCAACACAGCAATTTAACCTGAATACTGAGGTTTTAGTTTAGAAAAAAGAACTCTCACATTATCCTCTTTTGTCTTAAAAAAACACACACAGAGCTTTTAATTATACAACTTTTTATTGAAAGGTGAAAGTTTGCATTTGGCATCCTTTCAAACAATGAATATGATTTTTGCCTTTTGTATGCATGCTGATAATTTGTCCATCCTTGGCTCATACTGATTTTATTCAAAGCTGAAAACAGCTGCTCACAAGCATAAAATGATCCAAACAAATGAAGGAAAGCAAACTCAAATCCTTTAATTGACTTAAAATTATTTGGCAGATAATTCCACTGTGCTGTCATTTGTCATCCCTTCTATCTGTATAAATGTGTTTCACACAGAATTGTCTTCATCTTATGGAAGTGTAAAAATCTGTTACTATTTTTCACCTTTGCAGCTGCAACAATGCTAGAAAATTCTTTGTAAGATTCCCTGATGGCTTGTAGTATTTTCTGTAAATGTAGATGCATTTTACATTGTCTAAATGCATTTTTACATTTGGAAAATATTTCAGCAGTCCACTTTCAAGTTCTCTTTCAAAAACCTGCAGTTATCTCTAATAAGTTTAGATATCACAAACATCCTTTCTGCTGGTTTCCCTACACCTTGTAGTTTTTAAAGTTTAAGAGCAAGTTTTGTACCAGTTCTATATAATTTTGTGCTTTATGGTTACCCAAGAATTTCCTGACAACCATGACATACCTATGCCAAGGAGAAGCTTCAGTATCAGTCATGTAACTTGTAGAGTTGTAATCATTTATCAGTTTCCAAATCTGGAGTCCAAAATTACCTTTGCAGCTGCAACAATGCAAGAAATATGTTTGTATATTCCCTGATGGCTTGTAGAATTTTCTTAAATGTAGAATTTTCTAAATGCATTTTTGGATTTGGAAAATATTTCAGGAGTCCACTTTCAAGTTCTCTTTCAAAAACCTGCAGTTTTCTCTCAAATGTTTTGATATCACAAACATCCTTTCTGCTGGTTTCCTTACACCTTGTAGTTTCTTCAGTACATTGAAGTGTAGTCAAGCCATCAGAGAATCTACAAAGAATTTTCTATCATTGTTGCAGCTGCAAAGGTGAATTTTGGACCCCAGATTTGGAAACTGATAAATGATGTTCGCTGCACCTTTTTTCATGTTTTCCTTTGGAGGCCATGTCACTTTTTTTCAGTGAACTTGCTTTGTTCTACTATCCCACAAAGAGATGAAACCATGGGTACTTTGTGTATCCACTTTGCTGTCCAAGTAGGAAGGTCACCATTTTTAAATCAACACATATGGAACCATTGGTGTTCATGATAGCAAAGCTTTTGTAATCCCATTTTGATATTCTTCTTTAAGTTTTGTGACGAACTGAAATTGCAGTTGCCATTATGCAGTAAAACAGATTTCAAACTTTGAGTGGAACAGTCTATTAAAAGCCGCCAGTTTTCTGCTCGGTATTCTGGTACTTCCATATGGGCTAGTAGTCCAAGGATGTTACAACAGTACACAAAGTCTTCCATCTTCACTGAAATATGGTAGTCACCTCTCTTGTCCTATAAACCATTATTTTACCTTTCGGTCTCTTTTCTTTTAGCCTGGATGCTAAAAGTTCAGATGCTTGTTTTGACAGACTTAGGTCACGTATTAAATCATTGAGCTCTTCTTAGAAGAACTGCTGGTTTTATAAAACACTTCCTTCCACTGCTAACTCCTGGATTGCACTCCTAACCCTGTATATCCCCCATGTCAGATACAGGAATATCAGGGAGTGTACTGAACACTGGTATGGGAACATCAGCACCATGCGGCACAGGTCGTCTTGCTGATTCCGAGTTCGGGTACTCCCACTTGTTTTTCTTGTAACGATTGAAAACTTTTTACCTTCACAGCAGAATACCAAATCATAGATGATTTTTGGGCTCTCGCTATACCATAGGTACACCAAATTTCAAACTTTTCAGTTTTTTATTTTTCCACTGACATAGACACTCTACACAACTTTTGCATACCATACGGGGAGCCCAATACTTATCTTGGTCCCCCAGTTTAATACCAAAATATGCAAGATATGTTTGTTTCACAAATTCTGCAAAAGTTTGTTCTTTGTTTTTGCTGAGAATATTTACCACAAATGTAGCAAAATACATTAGGGTCATTTACCCTCCCTGGCAGTCAATTATGTCAATATTTTATGTCAAAAGGGGTACCGTATTTTCTGGCGTATAAGGCGACTGGACGTATAAGACGACCCCCCACTCTAACCAATCAGTTGGGGGTCGTGTTATACGCCCAGTATTGTACTGTTCCTTCTGCCTGTCAGATCCCGCTATTGTGCGAGAACTGAGAGGCAGAAGGAACAGTACAGTACTAGTTCTAAGTAATGAATGGGCACGTTCCTTTAATGAATGGGCGTGTTCTAGTGGAGAGCCAATGGAGGCTGGCGTCCTCCTGTGCAGGCTCGCTTTGCTGCACAGGAGGACTCACGCAAGCTGCACAGGACGTCGGACGTGAAGGAGGACTCGCGGGGACGCCGTACGTGAAGCAAGCTGCAGGTAAGTACCGGTACCCGGCGTATAAGACGACCCCCAACTTTGGCACAGATTTTTCGGGGTTAAAAAGACCTCTTATATGCTGGAAAATACGGTACATTGTTTTGCATGAAAATTTGTTGTTTAGTATTGTAGGCCTGTAATTCTTTGGAATAACTCCTGGGTTTAATAGTTTGAAACACAAACCAATAAATATAATATATTATAAATAATTGTAAAAAATAATGAAATAATATAATACCAATAAATTTAATTTAAAAATGTAATCAAATCAAAAACACTGAAATTCATCATAACAAGGGTGCACAAAGAGGCAATGTTCCACTGACCACCAGCTTTTGGCCTGCTCTGAAAAGGCTTCTGAGTGCATTTCCTACCTTTGATTTACCTCCGCTGTACATGCGTTGGACTTACTTCTTGTGGAACTTGCATAAATAAGATTAAGTGGAGGTGTAGCGCACATTTCCCTTACAAAGGGGATCTGCAGAACTCGATCATCCATACATAGCTCCCATTTTCCCTTTAGCAGGGGCCCAGGTTTGATTCTATAGACAGCAGCCAATACAAAGTTTTTGCTGACAATCCCAGTGCCAAGTCTGTCCTGTCCTCTAATCTAGCACACACACAGGCCATAGAGAGCTGAACCCTTCACACTGAGCATTACACGGGTCAAGTGATTTCAGGTAAATGCAACCTGTTGCTATGCAATGACATTGTAACCTATCATGTACTGGACACACAGAACAAATGTCAATAGGTGTGGATGCCATTCATGCAATGTGCAGCAATCACTCTGTATGAGAAAACCAATCCATAACCCAACACCAGCAATGAACACCAACCTGATAAGACTGATAACCTGATAAGAAGATCCCGCTGGACCAGGCCAATGGCCCAACTAGTCTAGCTCCTGTATCTCACAGTGGCCCACATCTATATTAAGAAGGTAGCACCTACCCATCAAAGCTAGTAACCTGTGATAGACTTTTCCTCCAGCATTTTTTCCAATCCCCTCTTAAAGGCATCTATGTTAGATGCCATTACCACAGTGCAGAATTACCGCCTTCATTTATTTCAGTAACTAAGACATTGTCAGTAACACAGAAAATGATTAACATCTTCCTAGTAGGGTAAATATTATTTATATTTCACATTACAGGAATGCAGGGAGTTTTACTAAACACATGCCAATAGCTATGCAGCACATTGCACACATCTTTTTGAAGCACTGTGAATAGCAACACACAGTTACAGGGTTCCCATTACATTCAACAGACATTTACCTTCTACCACAAGCTTTGTGCTCACCTAGTCCTGACTGGGTATTGACTGACTGGGTAGCAGACTGGTAGTCCTGTTTCTGGGCTGTGAAGCTTTGTTTAGTGTCTTCAGCTTAATTCATACTGTACTTCCCAAAACTAAGACGGAGCAATACCAGATCCCCCTACCCCCTCCCTATCTTTTTACTCTCCCTTTGTACTTTCACACTTTTTCAATGCTAGATCAAGTCACATCAGCTTTAATACACATCAGCTGCCTCTCCTCCCTGCAGCCTGGTATTCTGAGGGTTAACTGATGAATCCTGAAAGGGGAAATTCAGCAGGCAGCATGGGCTGACAGAGGGGCAATAGCACAGCCAATGGGAGGCCAGCGAGTTGCGGAGCGCATGCCCACAGAGAGACCTCTGAGTGTCCTCTCTAGCACGGCTGCCGTAGGTTCACCACCACTGTTATAGGGGAACAAAGTAAAGGTAATTTAGAAGGTGTTCTGGAAGAGAGAGGACTGTTTAACTTAAATAAAGCTGCAGGCTGTCCTATAGGCAGGTGTGGAAGCTTACCCATTGGTACTGATGTCTGCAGATTGAATGTGTGGCTAATTCTGGGGACATGCTTATCTTGCCACTTAGCAAGGGAAATTTTGTAAGGCAAAAGTGATGTGCAATAAAACAGGTAAGTGATAACTTATGTGGAGTGTCCATATGTCCAAAGAAAAACAGAAACTTCAAGGTACTTGTAGACCAGGGGTTGGTAAAGTTTTATGGCCACTAGGCCATTTATGGGGTGGGCGGGAGCACTCGGCCCACCACCAGGGAACGCCCCCTGAAGTGAAAGCCCTCTCCTTCCTATGCATTGCGGAGGAGAGGGATTTACCTTCAGGGAGCTTTCTCTATTTACCGCGGCAGCGGAAGTATCAAGTATCAACTCCGGCGGCTCCGGCTCCTGTAGTTCCTAACTACAGGAGCCGGAGTAGTTAGGCCAGAACGAACTACCAGCTGGGCCATATCTAGCCTAAAGGCTGGAATTTGCCGACCCCTGTTGTAGACCAGTCTAGGAGGAATGGAAGCAGGCAGTGGTCAGTTTTCACCGGAGGCGATGGTAGGGCGTCGGTCTTGAGCTGTGGATCTCCCAGGTCTTGGGGTTCTGTTGCTTCTACCACGGCTTGGCTGAGATGGATGGGCTCCGTAAAGTATAGTAGACCCTTGGTCCAGGCCTTAATTTAGCATGATCTCCTCAGTGACGGTATAGAAATTATCTCTACATAGGATATCTCTGGGTAAATTGGGGTCAGAGACGATGGGGTAGTTCACTCTGTGTACATGGTCGATTTCTATCTCTGTAGTGGGAGGGCGATCTAGTAGAGTGTTAAAAAAGGTCTGGACCAGAAGTGGCTTTAGGATCCCCCTTAATTCTGATGTAATTACGTTGACTCTGTTTTCTTGATCATCAGTACGTAGAAATAGGCTGGTGATCTGTTGTTGCATGGAAGTATGTGTTGGAAGCAGTCTCTGTTTTCAAAGTGCCCACCCTGTTATCAATGGCAATTACTTTGTTTAACTTCTTCAAGTTCTCTTTTCGGTGCACTTCAATCCTTTGTGCTAAGTCAAGATCAGACTTTGTACGGATTGATTCCAGCCTGTCTCTAAGGCTGTGTGGGATAGAGCCCCAGTGAGGGGGGGTGGGGTTGAGGGGGAAGCTGAGGTGGCTGCAGCTGTGATTTTTTGCAAAGACAAGTGAGAGCCAGAAGGTGTGAAAGAAGGTGATTGCACTTGCCTGCTTGTTTTAAAATGTCTGGCTGGCAGAGCCGCTAATCGTGGATGAGAGTTCTGTGAACTATCCTCATGCAGCTCCTGAGAAAGAGAAGTTCGCTTCTCCATATTGGAATCCACGTCTGGATTTAGCAATGTAGCTGGAGCTGAGAAGAAGCTCTGGATCCCCTTACGGTGGGGTCGTGGCAACAGACCTCCACTTCTTAGGCATGGATTTTTGCCCAAATCGGGTCGTCTCCTGTAAAGTCTCTGGAGTAGCAGCTGCGGGTATCATGGAGCTCTGAAGAAATGCGTGCTGAGCCATTGCCTGACAAGGCCCCTGGTACATGTAGATCTAATGCCTGATGCAAAGCCTTCCCAGGTGTTGCCTCATAAGTCCATTGTCCAAAAGACAGAAAATGGGAACGAAGGGATGACCTGTAATGAGGTGGTATGTGGCTGGATTACAATAAACTGATAATCCAATGTGAATTCAAAAACAAACCATAATTATCAGTATATAAGGTAAGGATTATTCAACAGGGTCTTTTCCACCCAAAAAAAATATCCCATTATACCTCCTCCCCTGATGAATAATTAAATAATGTCACATTCCTATGGAAAAGCAAACCTTGGGACTTTTAAGGCATTAATACTCACATTGTACTTACATGCACACATGTCCTTTAAAATAATCTAAAACAACAATTACATATGGTTGTAGTCTCCTATAAATGTTCTACACATTTTGCAGAACTCGGTCTGCTTCATCAGGAACAAAAGAGACTTCTATGATCACATGCAGTAGGTGTGCCTACATAAAGTGGGGCAGCTCTTTCACAGAATGATAGGTTCGGAGGAATCAATGAAAACACAGCAGACAGTAGGGAATGTTAACTGAGCCAGTAAACATACTAGTAGAGAGTTCTAAAATATGAATAGGAGATTTGTACTAAGAGTCAGCAGGAAATAGGTAATATCTGCAGCTTGAACCATGTGTAAGAGTCCTTCTGTTACAAATTTGACTTTATTTTGGATAGTAACAGAAGAAAATTAAATTGAAACACCCGGGAATAATTCTATGGCACTAACATGGGATAAAATTGCCCCTGCCACCTTCCGCTACCCCAGTCCTGCAAACCCCTGACATTGGCAGAACAATTACCCCAAACATCTACAAAAGACTGCTCGTGCAACTGAGTGCAAGTGGAGGAAATCTGGCCTCACTGCTGACTTCATGGACTTCAAAGCCTTCAATTATAAATAATTTTGCTAACCATCCTTGTCTGTCCTGATATTCCTATGTTATTAAGTGTGTGTTCATTTAGACTGCACCACTGCAGTGGATTATACAAATCAATAAGGATATACAAGAAGTCAAGTGGTAGCAAGAGAGAGGGAACATACTCTGCTGTGGGCAGAAATACATCATCTGACTATTTATGTAATTCACATTCCATTGGTAGGCAACTGGAAAGCATATTTACCAGTGTCTTGAGCTTGTGAATAGTCTCTTTATCAGGAAAAGTTTTGCCGCAGTATCCTTCTTTGGGGGAAAAAAGAAAGGGGTTTGTGGCCAGCTTCAAAGTCTTGCAAGTGGTCTCTATTTCCTAAATGTAGGTTCCTGTCTTTATTCTTTTTGGGTGTGGGTAAATGCTTGGTGCTTAGCACCATCCAAACAAAACAGATTTTTGCTTAGATTGTTTTTAGATGCTGTTTGGAAATGGGTAGCTGTAGCACACATGTGCATCTGAACAAGTGTCAGTGTCAGACAATACTTCATCAGCCCAGTCAATCAAGATAGAAGATCAACAAAATTAATTACACAACCTGGACAAGCGCGTGTATTAATTGCTAATTAAAACATTGCTATGATACAGGTAAGGCTATTTTATTGCAGAAAACATCCCTGTCCCTTCTGCAATGAAAGAACTGCTGATTGAATTTTTTAGGGATAAGTGTTTAATTCCACTTTAACCTTTAACATCCTACTATAGCTTAGGCTGAGGTCCCATAACGAAGTTACCCCAAGGGTTAATTAATTCTATTTCAAGTGTGGCACGTACTCTAGCCTGGGCATACAGTCTTTTTATTGACCTGCTAGCTTTTCCACCTAAGTCTCAGAAGAAAGTTAAATTATGTCCCAATATGATACACATACATAAGACGTATTACCACTCCCATCTGTGTTCTGCCAACAGTCTCAGTGGTGAGTACAACCAATAGTTTTAAAAATAGTTTTTAGTGCACACATTTAAAGTTTCTGGGGGTTAACAGACTGGTATTTATGAATAACCTGAGGGAGTGCAGCAGCACCTTCAAGTCATATTTGTCCACCTTAGTGGCACAAGCACTTCTCCCCTGTTTTCCACATGTACACAGCATACTTTTTGGGGTTCCTTCATCCAAAAAGGTGAAATTACTTCATATCAGTCTGTAAACTTGCCACTGTCTCTAGTATTGCAAGGAAAACTTCCATGTTATCCTCAGGGGTTTTCTTTTGGATTCAGTATTGTGTTTGGCAGTGGTACCTTCAGAGACCTTCTAGCCATTGTCTGGATCTGTGTCTACAGCTGCAGATAAATTACTTGCTGCTCTCCTCTTTCAAGAACCTGCAGGTAGTAATGTACCTGCACAAACTGTGAATTTGTCTATTGTTTTTTTTAAAGAAAAGTTGTCTTTTAGGCACAGTGTTTCTTAAAAGATCTCACCTGGATCCTCCATCATTTTTAAGACACCGCTATAAATTTACAGATTCCAGTTGCAAATTTAGAGGCACTTTGCCTGCATTTTTGCATGTCGGTTGCAGTAACAAACACAAAAAGGATTCCTCAAAGGGATTTGTGCCATCATAATTTAGTATATACCATAAAAGTCAGCCTCCTGGCAAAGTTTGGGACAGTTTTAGTCGTATTTGTTCTGCAAGCATTTGTTGCAGCAAATATGCAGTGTCTGTTTAAACACACACTGATCCAGCACAGTTTAAGTCGGCAAACCTGTCAGAGGAAAAAAATTAAAATGTTCTGTGGGATTAGGAATTCACCCCACCCTTTTTTTGAGGAGGCTTCTAGTGAACCCAACTCTCTGAAAAAATGTAATGCTTTGTTATATTTTGTGTATCTTGAAATGCTTCACTTTTCTCATAAAACCGTCTATTAAACTGCATTCCACACTTCCACAGACCTTTCTATAAAGAATCGTTTATGTATGCAGCGATTAAACCTAAACTCCAGATGAAAATATTGCTCCCATTTGAAGCAAAAACGCCATATGGACCATTTTTATATATATATTGATTAGATCACCCTTTAAATGCCTCTCTCAAGGTGTAATGGATTCAGTTCAGCTAATCTCTGCTTATAGCTGAGCTCCTACATGCCTCTTATTAGTTTAGTTGTCTTTCTCTGCGCTCACTCCAGTTCCACATTACCCTTTTTGTGAACTGATACCCAGAACTTTACTGCAATTGCAGATGATGCTATAGGTGCAAGATTATGTCTCAATTTTAATCCTCTATTAATACAAGAAAATATTATTAGTGTTTTGTTTGCATTAGAAGTTGCAGCTTTGCATTGCATGCAATTAAGTTTGTAATCTACCAAAACACTCATCTCATTCGTTTTTGACTTTGAAATAATTCTTTGCAACTTTGCTCTGAGAAGGTCATTAGACATCTTTTAGACAAACCGTTTTAGTAGAGTGAGTAGGTCAGGAGCCAGATAAAGTGGTTTAGTTAGAGATATGGACTACAGCTAATCGGTCTTGTAGACAAGGCTCTCTGGTAATTTGGAGGGAAATTGGGATATAACTACAGAGTGGTGAGGCTTATATAGAATTGTGAGGACAGACTGGAGAGCAAATAGTAGTGGAAAGGGGGGAGAGGTTGAATGGTTAAGTCCTTGCAGGGTAAATGAGAAGGAATTTATTTGAGTTGACAGATAGTGGATGGGTATGAGTGAAGAAAGGTAAGGTTAGGGACAATTTGTAGAAAATCGGGTATGGTGGCAGCAACAGTCTGGGTTGGATGTGTTTGAGGATATTCTAACAGAATAAAATTTAGTTTTTTCAGGAGAAGGTAGTGAGGTTTTATTGAGTGGAAACCTAGTTTGGAGATGAGATTTTAGAAAGAGGGGAGTTTTTGAAGCAAGGTAGTTTGTTATAAGGGTGTAGATTAAATTACAGAGAGATCTCTGCCAACAACCTAGTCTGGGAAGAATTAGGGTGAAGATAAGTTGTCAAATAGGGGAAATGCTAGGTTGGCAAGGTTGGTGAGGATTATAAAGTTTGGTGAAGATGAGATTACCAGTGTATGGCAAAATGTCTGGGGCTGCGTTCGTTTGGTGTAAGCCCAAAGGAGTTGGTAATAGAGAGCCGGCAGAGGAAGGTTTACCAAGGGTTCAAACTGAGTTTAACTGAGTAAACTGGGTTTAACTGAGTGTTCAGAGTAGCAGTGTTTACTGCTTCTAGACTTCCCAGGAACACTTTAAAAATGCTTGGTTTTTGCAGATGTTTGCAAACTTTTGAACAAAAGATAGACCTGCTCCCCACTGTAGATTTGTAGGAGATTTGCTTAGATGTCCTTATATTCAGCCACTCTAGCAATTAAGCATCCAAGGAGAGCTGTCCTCCTTGCTGGATACATGCCTCTTTATATAAACACCACCAGCACTGACTGCCACAGCCTGCAGGATAACATATGACACTCCTGGTAGCTTCTTGTGTCTGCTAGATATGGGGTCCTAACCTACTTCTATCAATTCTGGTACATCCTTGGTGTGCAAACCCTGTAACACCCCTGAGGAAGCCAAGCTCTCTCGCGAAATAGGTTAAATAAGGAGGCTGCAATATTTAAATCCTTGGATGTATGAACTGATGGCATCCCGTGTGCCCTAACGCAGGGGTCTGCAACCTGCGGCTCCGGAGCCGCATGCGGCTCTTCAGCCTCCTTGTTGTGACTCCCTTCGGCTGCCGCGGGGAGATCTCTGATGGGGGATCCCCTTCCTCCCAAGACACTGCAGAGGAGGGGGATTCCGTATCCGGTGTTCTAATGAAAAAAAATCTACCAGTGAAATAAATCTACCACGGGGCGTGTACAAATGAGGTGTACAATGACA
>NC_092861.1:102338219-102340482 GCF_032062135.1 Pyxicephalus adspersus
TACATTTAACCACCTGGTGAGAAAAACTCGGGGTTAACCATAATTGCAAAAGTTTTTACCCCGAGCATGCTCGGGCTTAACGGCCAGGTGGTTAAAGGATAATGAAATAACCTTTTCAGTCCAGGGTTAACCTTTTCTTCAAACTCTTTTCAGCAATAAAACCGCTTCCAAAAATAGTTAGTCTCAACATTTTCTGATTCTGCATATGGGTAAACATATATTGTCTTGCAGTAGGCAAATGTGTAAAACTTGCCTTAGAGGGTTTTACAAATGGCAAGGGTTATGGGAATTGGAAGCTTTGGGGTATTGCTTATTTTTGTGTATTTGCATTGTAATTTATTTCTTTTTTTATTTCTTTTTTTTTTTTTAGGTTTCAGGAACTATTGTAGACAAAAGTGGGCGAACTCTTTCTGGTCAGACAGGGGAAGCGTTTGTAATTAGTGTGTCGCATGCTTCACCATTGTGGTAAGAGGAGCAGTATATTTTTCTCTCAGCAACTGTTTTGAATGCATAGGGGGCCAGTTTAGGATACTTGTTGTTTAGGCATAAATGTCAGTTAGTTTTCCACAATAGACGGGTTGTTTGGTAATAGATTTGTTTCTTTACTCCTATAAATGCTTATTAATATTACTTTTGAATGTGTTTTTTAGGAGTTTATACAAACATTTAAAATCAAGCCTAAAATGCTTATAAAAGCCCATAATGCTTTTAAAGGAATATGTAAAGGTTTCTAGGCGTTTAAAACAAGAATTTTAAATGCTTATATATATCTGCAAACTCTTCTATTTGTTTTCAATGGAAGCATTTTTAAACGTTTACAAGCACTTAAAAATGTTAAATTGGAGAAAGAAGCATTCTCTTTAAAGCTCCCTTAAGCAGCAATACTTAGGTCTCTTTTGCTCACTATTGGAGCTGTTAGATGTTAGCTGTTAGATTGGTGCTGGAGATGTTAGAAAAATATTGCCAAGCTGATAGTTAATGGAAATTGTAAAATTAATAGGACTACTAAATGCAAAGCTGATAACAACATTTTTTTTTATTGTTCATCACACTGCTTCTAAACAACACATCAAGTCAAATACTGTACTTGCATGTGTTTAAGTTGATAACTTAGATCCAATTGTGAAATATTTTATATTAAAGCTGTAGCTGTTAGGAAAGCATCTGGTTGTCCCCCGTGCTGTGTGCCATCGCAATATAAAACACTGTTTGTTCTGTCCAGAGATGTCATTTGCAGCAGCCCTGCTTCCTTTTAGCTGTACAGCCCAATGGATTTATGCATCCCCAGCATCTCTTGTTGGGCTGTGCACAGCTGAAGCGGATTCTAGAGGTTGATCAGCTCCAGACTCAGCCCTGCACTGCTATTGGCCTCCCTGCTCCCAGTCACCAATGCTTGTTATAGCGTCAGCTGGGCTTATCTGTGCTGTAGAGGTTCTTGAGTATTTTTCTGTTGACCTTTGTCTGTTTCTGACATTCTGCTTGAACCCAGCCTGGACCGACCTTTGCCTCTGACCCCGACTCTGCTTGTGCCCGTTCCTTTGTACCTTGCTGGTGGACTGATCCTCTGTGTTTGACTTTGGCTTATTTCTTGATTCCCTTGTAATTCTGTACTGTGTATCTCTGGGCTCCTGGTGATCTGCTGGCCTATCCACCATCTCTTGTGTACAAAGTCCTGGGGGCAACTGTGTGCTGGGAGACACAACCAGTCCCCCAAAGCTGAGCGCGGGCTTGCTATAGGTGAGGACTGCGGTGTTAGAGTCGGGGAATGGTGTCTGCAGAATAATGGTACTGACCAGGGCCTTACAGTAGTTTTATTTTCAATCAACTATTTATACATTTTACAACAGAGTTGCTTGTAAATGAAAATTCTGAGGTGGAATGATTTTGGTCAAAAGACAAGAGAAATCAAAGTCAGATTTTTAAAAATGGGTTTAGTGGCCTAGGTTTGACTATTTAAAGCTCTGTGGTATTTTCGTTTGTTATACAGTGATGCGTGAAATTTTTGAACCCTTTAAAAATGTTTATATTTTAAATGTGACCCTAAAATATCCAATCAATAATGTCAGGCCATCCAGGCCCAGATGCAATAAAACAGGCCCAAATAAGAACGCTCCCAGCATATTTCACAGTTGAGATAAGGTTCTTTTGCTGGAATGGAATGTTTTTCTTTCCCAAATGTAAAGCTGCGTACACACGGCAAATTTTTCTCGCCCGATAATCGGTATCGGCCAATTATCGGGCGAAAATCTGCCGTGTGTACAGT
>NC_092861.1:102341841-102417139 GCF_032062135.1 Pyxicephalus adspersus
ACATGATTGTGTGTTTCAAATTTTTTTTATATTCATGATATCTACTAAACCCTTGTTCGAACATATTTCTGTAAGTTACAGGTCTACAATTTAAAAAAAAAATGTCATGAGAAACAGTGTACCGCTTTTGGAACATAAATCTATACATCAGTGTAACGCCCAGGTGGTTAATTAACCCCAGACTTATTTCACCCTAATATATGATAATCCTTATGGTTTTCTTATTTTTCCCACAAACAGCTATGCTACTGGATGATTTGTTTCAATAAATATATGGCCAAATATAATTTTGTTTCATTTTTTTAACTAAGATTTCTCCATCTACTTTTATAACTTTGTAAATCAGATGTTTTAGGTCACCTTCATAAAGAAATGTAGAACATTTTTAAAGGCTGCTTGTTTAGATTGCCTGAGCAATGTCACTGAATTTTTTTTTTTTTTTTTTTTGTTTTTTTTTACTTCTTAATGTTCATGTTCTTTGAACTCTATTTTTGTTTGTTTAAAATGCAGTGCTTTGTGGAAATATTCATCCAACTCAGGATTTATATATATATATATATATATATAAACTATATAAAACTTTATAAAAAGTGTAAACCGAGAAGATGTAATTTGTACTAAAAATTGAAAAATACATTGTAAAGTGTGTGTGTATATATTTTTATATATATTAAAAACTGAAAATCCCTAATGAGATCAGGTCCAACCAACTATTTTTAGTTGTCACATCATTTGTAAAGTTGGATAGGGTTTACCTGTGTGGTATTGGGGCACAAAATTTGTCACATGTTGCATTTTAAAAAGGTCAGAGGCAAAGCTATGGAGGAGTATAGGTCAAAGTTGGGTTGTAAAAAAAAAATAAAATAAATTTGAATATCCAGTAGAACTTTTTTAAAAATGTTATTAACTTTGCAAGAGAAGGCTGCTAAACAAAATTTACACCTGAGCTTCGATGGCGATAGGAACACAACAAAGACACCAAGGATAACATTGGCTTCAATCATCCACAGCTGATATGAGGGTACTTATCCACAGGACCACTTCAAGCCATAAATTTGAAAGAGCAGGGCTTTGAGGAGTGACAAGAAAGAAGACATTGCCTAAAGAAAATATATTTGGTATATGCCCAACAGCATGTGGCATACTTACCAAACATATGGAAATGGATTGGATGAGATTGACATTGAACCTTTTGGCCAACTCATGGGAAGCTCCATATGTGGTGGAAACCCAGATTTTTTTATTACTCTGAAAAAACTTTTCTGACAGTGAAGCATTGTGGTGGTAGCATCATTGAGAAAACCCTATTCCAGTCTACCTAAATTATGAGTCTGAAAAGAACTTTCCAGAAGTATACTGACTTTATGCACATTGCTAAAGCTGCGCAGGAGTGGTTTAAATGTCTTGGAATTGAATAGTCCCACTTCAGACCTCAGATCAATTGAGAATCTTTCATGGCTGGAAAATTGCTGTACATCAATGCAGCCCATCTAACTTGAAAGAGTTAAAGCAGTTTGTGGATGTGATGAATGAAGAAATATGTCATTAGTGACTTAAAGCTATAATTACAGCTAAACATGACTGAAAAAAGTATTGATGCTTGGGTGTTGAATACAGGTTGACATTCAAGAAATCCAGCCTGAGGAGTGCTGGATTTTCAAAAATTCCAGATTGTTTATGGTTATATATGCTGTATAAATTTAACAGAAAATTACTAGCTGTACAGTCCTTTAAATGGATGCTGAATCCATAATGAGGCTATACAGCAGCAAATAAATGAGAAGGATTGAGCAGGAAAGCACGTGCAAGCAAGACCCAACAGCTGATTCTGAAGTACAGCACCATCAAAACATGAACGGTGCCTCCAGAAAATAGTGTAAGTTTGAAAATGCACTCCGAAATCCAAGCCGGAAATCTGAAGGAACTGGATTACACTGGTGAACGCATTTTTTGTTAGGTTAAATCTTACACTTGTGTATTTTTTTTTACTATTTTTTGGGTGGTGAATCTAGAAATGTTTTTTTGCTATCACCTCCAGTTTTTACGATATACCCTGGTGATATACGATATACCCTAATGAAGGTACCCTTCATTTTTGGCAAAAAACATACACATTTTACATACAGTGGAAAAAATAATGAAATACTAACTTGAATGTATTGTTTACTTAAATTTATTTTGTTCATGCAAAGGATTTATTGTTACTCTAACTTTTTTTTTTTACAATAAAACATTTGAAAATTAATTAGGTAAACGCTTAAGGTAAAAATGTACGCTTATAGCGTTTCCTGGAGTATTTAGTGTTAGAACAATCCCACCGAATGCTCCAACAGCAGTCAGCCGTCATATGTTCATTCCATCTACCCTGATACTGTCCTTCTATGACCTTCAAATCTTGATGGAATCCTTCACCTCGCTCATCACTGACTGCACCAAGGTTTTCTGGGAAGTTAGAAAGATGGCTATGCAGAAAATGCACCTTGATGCTCATATTGCAACCAAGCATTTTGTAGCTCTCGAAGAGTTTCTAGACAATTTCTATGTAATTATTTGCTTGTGTGTTTCCAAAAAAGTCCTTGACAATGCCTTTTAATGGTAACATTCAATGGTAGCATTCTTTTCAACTTCTGACATTGTCCTGATGAAATGTTCATCTTTGATGAGCTGCCAAATCTGAGGACCATCAAACACACTGGCCTTTATTTTTTCAAATGACAGGCTAGGAAATGCCAAAATGAAGTACTTGAAAAAGTCACCACCAGTTGCCAAAGCTTTAACGAACTGCTTCATCAGACCCAGTTTCATGTGCAGAGGCTGGAATATATTATTCTTTCCATCAACATGTGGCTCATGTAGGAGGGAGAGTGGTCAAGGCTTCACACGTAAATTACGTTCCTGGCAGACTCACTGCTCACTGCTCACTGCGTGGCATGGTGAAAAGGGTGGCTTTTTAATAAAGTGAAGTTGGAAAAAACAGGAGTTTCAAAGCAAAAGAAGTTAAATCCTTAAAGTAAGTACCACAAACTGTAAGTAAACTTTTATAATGCCTTTAAAACAAACATTGTAACTGGGAAGATGAGTGGTAGCAGCAAGGTGGAAGGTTTGGTTCCGTACACAGTCTGCCATATGTAAGCACAAATGGAGCAACAGCTCCTAGGTGAATACCACTGTGACGGATGTGAGCATGTCGCCTTTCTGGTATCTCGCGTTGAAGAGCTGGCGAAGCACATTGCAACACTGAAAACACTGGATCACCTTGAGAGGGGTATCCTGCTCACTGAAAGGCAGTTTATGGCTTAGATGTGGAGGGTGAAGAGGTTAATCAGGATGTAACATGTAGGGAGTTGGGTTAATGTAACTAGAGGGAGTTGTAGGGGCTCCCAGAAAAGGAAGGCCAGCCCTGTGTTTAAGCACCCCAACATGATTGCAAAGTTATGTGAAGATGTGCAGGTGGCACAACCAAGGGGTTGCAAATGTTACTGCTACCCCTAACAGCCGGGACAGCAGCCCATAGAGCACTTGGCTGACTATTCATTGGGGGACAACTTGTATGCCAGAGATGGTTTGCACCTAAATGATATAAAAGATATAGGGTAATAGTAGAGAGATTTTTAAACTAGGACAGAGGAAGGTGGGACAGGTAAATAAGGTGGCAGAAAGGTTAGTCACTGGTCAGACATTAGTGGAGGGTGGATTGGGGATAGTTTGAAGGAGGGTTATAGATAATTGTAAAGAGCTTCCCATGTTACAAACAAACATTGGATTGTTCAGTACTAGTTGTACTGAAAAACAAAAGGATTTAGAAAACAATGCTTGTAAATGCAGCAATGGTTTAAAGAGCCTTCTCACCAATGCTAGAAGTGTAGCAAACAAGATGGGGGAGTTGGAAGCCTTAATGAGTGGGGAGGATTATGACTTAGTTGGCATTGCTGAATCCTGGCTTTGTTCTTCGCATGACTAGGCTGTCAAACGAAAGGGTGGTGGTGTCTGTCTGTATGTGAAAAGTAATCTAAAAGTGAATGTGAAAGAAGAAATTGCTGATGGAACAAGCGATGAGGTTGAGGCATTATGGGTTGAGTTGAAAGTGGGGTTGAATAACACACATTTAATTATTGGAGTCTGCTTTCGGCCCCCCAGTGCTAAGGAAGAAATAGA
Source organism: Pyxicephalus adspersus (assembly GCF_032062135.1). Lineage (NCBI taxonomy): Eukaryota > Metazoa > Chordata > Amphibia > Anura > Pyxicephalidae > Pyxicephalus > Pyxicephalus adspersus. The sequence goes on from NC_092861.1 coordinate 102,345,997, forward strand.
AAATCAACTACTAACACTTGACTGGAGTAATGGCACTACAGGAACAGCACAAGGGAGGAAATTTGTGAATTTTATACAAAATAATTTTATGGTACAGTTTATAGAAGCCCCAACTAGAAATTATACTCTGCTGGACCTAGCTCTTTCTAACAATGCAGAGCTTATAACAAATGTGCATATAAAAGAGAATCTGGGTAGCAGTGACCATAATTTTGATTTCATTTATTGTAAGCAAAAATAGGAAAGATAAAAACATTTAGTTTTAAGAGAGCAAATTTTCCATTATTAAGGGCAGCTCTCTGTGACTTGGACTGGGAGACAATATTTTCCCTAAAGAACACAGAACAGAAATGGGAATGTTTCAAGTCAGTTCTACAAAAGCACACTAAAAAAAGAGGCTAAAATTAAAACCTATGTGGCTCGCAGCTGATAGGAAGCATAAGGAACAAGAACAGGGCATTCCAAAACTATAAAAATGAAGGATCACCTACATCATTTGAAAACTATAAAGAATATAACAAAAGATGTAAAAAGGAGATAAAATGTGCAAAACTTCAAAATGAAAGACAGATTGCAAAGAAAAGTAAGGCAAACCCCCAAATTTTTAAAAATATATTATTTAAAGAGACTCTTTAGTCATTGGCGGGGTACCGATGGATTGTCATAAGGCCAATGTGAGTCCTATTTTCAAAAAGGGAGCAAAGTCATCTCCATGTAACTACAGACTGGTTAGTTTAACGTCCATAGTTGGAAAGGTCCTAGAGAGTTTGATAAAGAACCACACAGAGGAGTTCCTGCTAGAAAATAATATTATAAGTGATAGTCAGCATGGCTTCAAGAAAGACAGAAGATGTCAAACAAATTTACTCTTATTGTTTTAATAACAGCATGCAATGCCAAGCTGCAATATCTAAAGCTAGCAAAGTACTTTCTTGTATTAAAAGAGGAATAGACTGCAGAGATGGAGACATAATCCTGCCCCTGTACAAAGCAATGGTCGGACCACACCTGGAATATGTAGTCCAGTTTTGGGCACCAGTTCACAAAAAAGGACATTGTGGAATTGTAGGGAATGCAGAGAAGGGTAACTAAGAAAAGGAATGGAGGAGCTCAGCTATGAGGTGATATTAGCTGAACTGAATCTATTCTCCCTGGAAAAGGGACGTTTAAGGGGGGGAAGTGATCACCCTGTATAAATATATAAACAGTCCATATAGAGAACTGTCTTCCCCATTATACATTGTAAGATCATTACAAAGAGCAAGAGGGCACTCTGCGTCTGGAGGAAAAGTTTAAGCTCCGGATAAGGAAGAGATTCGTCACTGTAAGGTCTGTGAAAATGTGAAATCGGCTCCCTCAGGAAGTAGTTTCAGAAACTAATATAGATTGCTTTAAGAAAAAGCTGTATGTTTTTCTAGAAGCACAGAATATAACTGGGTATTAAGGCTTTAAAGTACAAATAACAGTGACTGTTGATCCAGGGAACATCTGATTGCCTCATGGAATCGGGAAGGAATTTTTTCCCCCTGTTGAAGCAATTTGTACTAGGGTTTTTTTTGCCTTTCTCTGGACCAACTATGTCTGTCTTATAGGGTTTTATATCTGGGATATGATTATTTCTCTAGTGGTTGAACTTGATGGATTTGGTTTGGATCACTTGGTTTTAGGGCAGATCTTGGAAGCCAATTCCTTTCCATCCATTTTCTCCCACGCGCTCTGCTGTCCCACATGCACAGATAACTTGAATACTTGTGTCCGCGTTGCTGACAAAGAAGGAAGCATACCATTTTAAGGTCAACACAGATGACCCAATTGTGTTGGTGATATTGCATCAACTCAATGACTCTTTGTCTGCATATTCTTCACAAAGAGAAACTGAAGGGCCAATTGGGACTGATCCAAATATATTGCAATTGCGAAGGTTGGCACACTTTAAGCTCTGCTTTGAGCTATCGATGAATAGTTGCCATTCAGTTGAGTTATAGATTAGAATTTCCAATTCCTCCGGTAAACCAGGTATGTTATGGCAACACACAAAGCCACTGTCAGTTCTAAATTACTGCAGAAATGCAATTGGTTCAAAAGTATGATACCTTTGTTCCTTTTTCAAGTAAGTTTTTCTCACGCCGTTTTGATGCTAGGAGTTCTAAAGCCTTCATCAATAATGCCAAATCACTCAACTCATACTGATCAAATCCCTTATGAAACGGAGTCCTCTTCAATTTTCAAACCCTTCATTATTGTCACCTAGTTCATCACCATAATCATGTTCTTCAAGAGAGGGTAGTTGTCACGGTGTAAGGGGGGGAGGAGAGGAACACCAGAATGTAAACAAGAAGATAATGACAAGGGACTAGACCTCCAAGCTACGGAGAGGGAAATGGTCACCATCTACAGAAACCCTAAATCTAGCCCTGGCTCCTGTCCGTATGAATAGACCCTGAAGGCGGGAGGGCTCATACACTGGAACCTAGACCCTAGGAGCCCTGAAATGCCCTAGGAGTAGTGACACGGTATGAGACTACAGGGTATGAGACTACTGGTTCCTTCCCAGATGAACGAACCAGCGTCTCCCTGAGGCCTAGTAACAACGAGCAAGGGGTAACAACAAAATACAAAGAGAAGTAAACTTCTCCAATAAAAAATAGATGAGCAGGAACTCGGGAGAGGACCACACACCAGCTCTTCCACCTCCAAGCGGAGAATATCAACCGCATGACCTGAAGTGTAAGGCAAGGCTAAACAGAGGAATAGTAATAATAACAAGCTGCAGCTGAGACCAGAGGTGTGGTCATTACCAACAACAACACTGAAACAAGTGAAAGCAAAGAGATTGTCAGATAATGTCACATGCAGCCAGTCTCTGAGATCTTCTACCCTCAGTCACGGGAGGAAGCGTGACAGTAGTGTAACGAAAATCGGCACTGAGATTTCATCTGAATGAGCCACTGGGCGTATAGCCGATGGTAGACTAGGATACTCTGTTACATTCATTTTTCTTATTTCCTGAAGTTATCGCTATACAGAAGTAACAGTCAGTGAAATGATCCCGTCTTTCACCAAACCAAATAGCATCTTATCACGTGTTCCCTTTGTCCACGTCCGTAAACCCTGGACTCACTGTTTGCACATCTTATGAGGGGCCCAAGACTTACCTTGATCACCAAATATAACTTTGACATATGCCAAATGTGCTTGATCTACAAATGTGCTGATGGTTGCCCTTTGACTGGGAATTGTGAAACTGCCACAGATATAACAAAATGAATCAGGGTTGTTTAGGCATATACAACAAGAAAGAGCAGAGCCAGACATGATCTGAAAGGCAATACGTGTGTAGGTAGAAAAATACCTATTTGTTTATTCACTCTGTAGAGCAGCGCACAACCTCTGACCACACTGTCTTGCGTGTAAATGAATAGCCTATACAATTCTACGCTACAGTAATCGCAATAATATAAGTGGTAGAGAAAAAAACTTGAGTTATAGAACAAAACTAACTGAACTTTCAGAATCAGCATACTTATTTTAGTGTTAATAAGCTTAAAAATTGAAGTCAACAAAAAATGTATTCAAAATTGTTTCCCAGTGTTATCGATGGCCGGGTTTTTGAATGTCAACTTGTACATATTTTGGCTTATTTCAGTCCTAATTGCAAAATATTTTTAGCACAAACTGGTAAACCTGTTGTGTAAATGAAATAGTGCAAATCTCTCAATAATCCATTTTAGTTTAAGGTTGTAATTTGACAAAATAGGACCAACCCCTTTAGTGGTTGAATACTTTTGCAAGGCACTGTAGCCCATTTTCTCCCCAGACCCTTTCTGGTGAGCAGAGCATCAGGCTGCTGTGCCTCCCTCTGTCCGCCTCTTTTTAGCAGCAGTAATCCTCTGAACAAATCACAGTGGGGCTGGTCTGTGCTCAGCTGTGATCCATTTAGAGGATTACAGCTGCCGATGACAGGTGGGCAGGAGAGAGCAGCACAGCTATGATGAAATCAGGACACAGGCACTCCTGCCCTATCTTCTAGTTCGTGCTGTGGCTTCTATGAAAAAGAAAGAGCTGCCTGTAAGTGTACTTGGCCGAGTAGGAGTGTAAAAGTGGGTGTCTTTTCTTAAATGGGTGTCATCTCTTAAATCGTATGTTGTAACAACTTGAAGTTTTCAGGATGCACATGGGACCCCCATAGCTAATACTAAGCACAATTTCAGCCCTCCCAGGATTTGGAGATCAAAGTTTAAACTTGTTAAAACATAACATTAAGGTTGCTATTTCAAAAGCAAGTGCACTTCGGAGCCCTTAACTAAAATTGCAAAATGAGGACCCCCAGGGCCACATACATGGCAGGAAGCATTGGGATGGGGCCCCTAAATTAATACCTACCCGTCAGAAATCTATAACTGTCATACCTTTCTGTAGACAGATTAAGTGATTTTCTTTCCACAGAAGTTTTCTGTTACATAGAAAGGAGGCCCCATCTGAAGTTAGGCTGAATTCACACTAGCAGTAAGGTTGCATTTGCCCCTCCCTTTCGCCAGGAACTACTGCTGCTTGAAAAACTGCTTGGCCTGAAAAAGTCTAGCACTTGTTACCAATCCCAGTGAATTGTGATGGAGTTTTTGCAAAGTCCTGATGATGACATAGTAATGAAATTTTAATGTAAGGTGAGGGGTGTTGGCTAACTGTACCTATATTTTAGTTTAGTACACCCCACTCTTTTAGGAAAATTGGGGTTCAATGAAAAGCAGAGAGGGTAACCTAGTATGACAGTTATAGATTGACTGGTAGGTATCAATTTAGGGGCCCCACCAGAATTGCCTTGATACGTTTGTTGCCACGGAAGTCCCCAATTTGCATTTTGAATTTTCAACGGTTAGAGGAAATGAAGATTTCTACACAGTGAGTTGTAAGGCTGCCAAATATGACATGCAGTATTTACACACACAGCTATCGTACTGTGCTACCGATAGCCTCATTACACATGCCCACATTTTATATGCCAACACGTATAGCATGAGCTAGAGAATGGAGGAGAGACAGTCCGTGTCCCGAACTCATTCTAGCTATGCTGTTCTTTCCCTCCCACCTCTTGGCAGCAGCTGGATTAGAGCAGGTCAGGGAGGCACAGCAGCTGGGCACTCCACCTACTAAAAGAGGCTGGGGAGAACTGTGCTTCACTGGAGTAGTGGCACTACAGGAACGGCAAAAGGGAGAACATTTGTGAATTTAATACAAGATAATTTATTTTCTTCAGTTTATAGAAACCCCAACTAGAAATAATAATCTGCTGGGCCTAGCTCTTTCTAACAATGCAGAGGCTAAAATTAAAACCTATGTGGCTTACAGCTGATGTTAAAATAGCCATAAGGAACAAGTAAGGGCATTCCAAAAATATAAAAATGAAGGATCACCCACATCATTTGAAACATATAAAGAACATAACAAAAGATGTAAAAAGGAGATAATATGTGCACAACTTCTAAATGAAAGACCGATTGCAAAGGAAAAAAGGGCAAACCCCCAAATATTTTCAAATATATTAATAGCAAAAAGATCAGATCTGAGCATGTAGGCCCCTTAAAGGATGTCACTGGGTTGGTAACTGGGGTTAAAGATGAGGCAGATTTATTAAAAACCTTTTTTTTTTAGCTCTGTGTACACAAAGGAAAATGGCAGAGCTCAAGTCCAAATTCATAATAGCAATGTCACTGCCTTAAATGAGTCACAATGGCTCAGAATTAATATGATTGAGAAACAGCTTGGAAAAATTAAGGTTGACAAAGCACCAGGACCTGATGGATTACATCCACGTTTCCTCAAAGAGCTGAGCTCAGTTATTTCAAAGCCATTATTTCTAATTTTTAGAGACTCTTTTTAGTCACTGGCAAGGTACCGATTGATTGGCATAGCCAATGTGGTTCCTATCTTCAAAAAGGGAGCAAACACATTACCAGGTAACTACAGACCGTTAGTTTAACATCCATAGTTGGAAAGGTCTTGGAGATTTTGATAAAGAGCCACATAGAGGAGTTTCTGCTAGAAAATATTGTTGTAAGTGATAGTCAGCATGGCTTCAAGAAAGACAGAAGTTGTCAAACAATTTTACTGTCTTTTTATGAGGAAGTAAGTAAACAAGTAGACAGTGGAATAGCAGTTGATATAGTGTACTTGGACTTTGCTAAAGCATTTCACATTGTACCCCACAGACGGTTAATATGCAAGTTAGGGTCGATAGGTTTAGAAAAGTCAATCTGTAAATGGATAGAGAACTGTCTTAAAGATCACATCCAGAGAGTTGTAATTAATGATTCATACTCTGAATGGTCTAAGGTTATTAGTGGTGTATCCCAGGGTTCAGTGTTGGGACCTTTACTGTTTAACATCTTCATACATGATATAGTTTGGGATTAAAAGTACCATTTCTGTGTTTGCAGATGACACCAAACTATGTAATGGAATTAAGTCCATACAGGATGTCTATACTCTACAAGCAGACCTAGATGTACTGTTTGATTGGGGAGCCAAGTGGCAAATGACATTTATTATAGATAAATGTAAAGTTATGCACTTGGGAGCTAACAACATGTATGCTTCATACTGTCTAGGGGGAATACATTTGGGTAGGTCAGAAATGGAAAAGGATCTGGGGGTTCTGGTAGATCATAGACTTCATTACAGCATGCAATGCCAAGCTACAATATCTAAAGCTAGTAAAGTACTTTTTTGTATTAAAAGAGGAATAGACTGCAGAGATGGAGACATTTTATCTGCCCCTGTACAAAACATTGCTCAGACCACATCTGGAATATGCAGTCCAGTTTTGGGCACCAGTTCACATAAAGGACATTGTCGAATTGGAGAGAGTGCAAAGAAGGGCAACTAATTTATTAAAAGGAATAGAGGAGCTCAGCTATGAGGAAAGATTAGCTGAACTGAATCTATTCTCCCTTGAGAAGAGACGTTTGAGGGGGGATATGATCACCCTGTATAAATATATAAACGGTACATATAGAGAATTCTCTTACCCGTTATTCACTTTGAGATCATTACAAAGAAGAGGGCACTCGTTGCGTCTGGAGGAAATGAAGTTTAAGCTCCAGATAAGGAAGGGATTCTTTACTGTAAGCAAAAGTTGGATGTTTTTCTAGAAGCACAGAATATACTGGTTATTAAGGGTTTAAAGTAAAAAAAAAACAGTGACTGTTGATCCAGGGAGCATTTAATTGATTCATGAAATCAAGAAGGAAATTTTTTTTTCCCTGTTGAAGCAAATTGTACCAGGGTTTTTTTTTGTTGCCTTCCTCTGGACCAATCATGTCTTATAGGGTTTTATATCTGGGATATGTTTATTTCCCAGTGGTTTTACTTGATGGACTTATGTCTTTTTCAACCTAACCAACTATGTAATTATGTACACTACATTGATTACACTCTTAACAAAACACAGGAACACTAGGAAGTTGGATCAAAATAAACAGCATTAGACAATTGAGGCATAATACGAGAAGATGGAAAAATTGGACATACTAACAAGCCAGGCATTAAAAAGTTGGAACAAAGTATTTGTTAGTTACATGGATGCCTAGGTTTCTTGCCCCACCCACTTTATGATCACTTGACTACAGCTTCCCACCACCCAGCTGAAACAAAGTTTGTGTGGAGAACATTGTAGCTACTAATGAGTAAGGATTTTATTTCAATGGTTATTAAGCATTAAAACAGATCATGGAAAGCCTAAATTAATGACAACTGTAAGTATATATAATTTTATTTCTTAGTAAAAATGTTAAGTATTATTAAAAAAAAATGTTTGGTATACAGGTTGACATTCAAAAATCCATCATCTTCTAGACCCAAATTCCGGATTTTTTTTTATATCTACCTGCACACACAGGCAGCCTTCCTCTTGCAGCACCCGCGGACATCTGGAACAGTTCCAGAGAGCAGGCAGCAGGGATGTCTCGGCGTGTATTTAGTTTAGCAAGGATTGCCTATTTTCTGTACAGGGCCAAGACAGGATATCAAATAGTGACACAGTACAACATACACATTTTGTTAACTTGTAGAAATTATGACTAATCACAATAAATCTGTCACAGGTGGGATGGTGGACCCACTGTGTCACTAGCCCACTTGGTAGAGAGGAGTAGTGGACACAGAGTTTTGAGACATTGTTTCTTAATATAAATATAAGGATATTTGTGAAGCATATAACTTGCATTTTAAGGTAAAGGAATCTAGTTTATTCTGTAATATCAAAACCCAGGAATATTCTGTGTGTTGGTACACACTAGTTAATGATACAGTTTTTTTTGTTTTTTTTTTTTACAGTATTGGTTTAAACTGTGCTTTGGGAGCTCTTGAAATGAGGCCTTTTATTGAAACCATTGGGAAATGTACAACGTCCTACATCATTTGTTACCCAAATGCTGGTAAGAGTGTCATCTAAAACTTTCATAGTTTTAATATGTGCAGTCAGTGTAATTCTGTAATGTTAAGCAAGCATCAAATTACTTTAGTATTAGCTTTGTTCTTTGTACAAAAAGTTTGCATTTTTTTGTGTTCACAAAATTAACAATGCATCAAAAATGTAAAATTATTATAACTACACTAAAAGTTTAGTTGAGCATAATGTCTTTAGAAGGTAGGATTTCTCTCTCAAGTTGTTAATATTTTATGCCAAGTCCTGGCTTCCAGAATAGGCTTTTTATCAGCCAAAAACTACAGTGCCTTTCTAGACAGACGTAAATTTTGATTTGAGTACATTGTGACTTATGACTGCATCTGATTGCAGTGACTTTCCAGAAAGAATTGTGGCATGAAACCGTACTTTGGTGTAATACCACACCACCAAATCTGTGTAGTCCCTGCAGTTCTTACCTCTGTTTTTCCGCAGCAGATAATAGCTATGATCACATAACTTTTTGTCGTTAGTGGTAGTTTTAACTGATTCATTGTGTTTCTTTAGGATTTTCTTCCATTTTGGCAGCTACCTCTTTAGGTTTTTAAGCCCCCTATTTTCCTGTTCACTCTGGAGGTGTTTTTCTGCATTTCCCTCCACTGCATAAAGGCAAGAGGGCTTTGTATATAAAAAAAAATGTATACAATTCACAAAATAAAAAATTATACAGCCCCAAAGGGAAAGTTCTTGTAGGGGTCCTTTAAACAAAACAAATTGGGCTAATCTGACACCACATGGCATGACAGAAGGCATCTCCCTATCTATATATAAATAACAGAGTAAGGTTCCTGGAAGGGTACTCTGAAAAAAAGATTAATCAGGGTTGGCCACCTTGGCCTTGTAGTGTGGATCCAACAATTGTCGCCTTTGTGACCACCCCAGGAATTTGCTATTGCTGCTCACATTTGCAGTGAGATGTGAAGCACAAAGCAGACGTCCTGCATCTCACTGCTGATGCGAGCAGCGGCGTGATCGGGAACAGGGTGGTATTTAAAAGCAGATTACTCAGTAATCTGCTTTTAAATTTTCCGCCCGGCCACACCCCCCAACGGACCGGTGCCCCGGCATCTCAGCGGGACCACCTGATCGCCGCTGGAGCACGGGGCAAAGGTAAGGGGGCTTCTAAAGTTACCCCAAGTTTGACTGTAGGGATTCTAAAGTTACCTCAAGTGTGTAGGGATTACCTCTTTTTGCATGTAAAAGCCACCCCAAGTCACACACGGGATTACCGCTAGGGGGGTTAAATGGCATTTGCCACTTGGCTGCCGAATCACACAGTACATCCAGGTCTGCTTGTAGACTATAAACACCCTGTATGAACCTAATTCCATTACATAGTTTGGTGTCATATCATTTTTAAAGATGTTGAACGGTAAAGGGCCCAACACTGATCCCTGGGGTACACCACTAATAACCTTGGACCATTCAGAGTATGAATCATTAATTACTACTTTCTGGATGTGATCTTTAAGCCAGTTCTCTATCCATTTACAGATTGATTTTTCTAAACCTATCGACCCTAACTTGCATATTCACCGTCTGTGGGGTACAGTGTCAAATGCTTTAGCAAAGTCCAAGTACACTATGTCGACTGCTATTTCACTGTCTACCTGTTTACCTACGTCTTCATAAAAAGAGAGTAAATTTGTTTGACATCTTCTGTCTTTCTTGAAGCCATGCTGACTATCACTTATAATATTATTTTCTAGCAGGAACTCTTCTATGTGGTTCTTTATCAAACTCTCTAAGACCTTTCCAACTATGAACGTTAAACTAACCGGTCTGTAGTTACCTGGTAATGAGTTTGCTCCCTTTTTGATGATAGGAACCACATTGGCCTTATGCCAATCCATCGGTATCTTGCCAGTGACTAAAGAGTCTCTAAAAATAATGGCTTTGAAATAACTGAGCTTAGCTCTTTGAGGAAACGTGGATGTAATGCATCAGGTCCTGGTGCTTTGTGAATCTTAATTTTTCCAAGCTGTTTCTCAATCATATCAATTCTGAGCCATTTTGACTCATTTAAGGTCGTGCCATTGCTATTATGAATTTGGACTTGAGCTCTGCCATTTTCCTTTGTGTACACAGAGCTAAAATAAAGTTGTACATCAAATGTTTTGTACATCTGCCTTGTTTTTATCCCCAGTTTCCAACCCAACAACATCCTTTAAGGGGCCTACATGCTCAGACCTGATCTTTTTGCTATTAATATATTTTAACATTTTTTGGAGGTTTGCCTTACTTTTCTTTGCAATCGGTCTTTCATTTTGAAGTTTTGCACATTTTATCTCCTTTTTACATCTTTTGTTATTTTCTTTAAAGGTTTCAATTGATGAAGGTGATCCTTCATTTTTATATTTTTGGAATGCCCTTTTTCATTTGTATGGCTTTTTTAACATCAGCTGTGAGCCACATAATATTAATAATAATATATTTTAGCCTCTTAAATGTATTACCCATTGGAATATATTTTTCAGTTTTCTTTTGTAGAACAGACTTGAAACATTCCCATTTCTGTTCTTTGTTCTTTGAGGACAATATTGTCTCCCAAAGTCACAGAGAGCCGCTCTTAATAATGGAAAATTTGCTGTCCTAAAATTAAATGTTTTTATCTTTCCTGTTTTTGCTTCCTGTTTACAGCTTACGTTAAATGAAATCATATTATGGTCACTGCTACCCAGATTCTCTTTTATATGCACATTTGTTATAAGCTCTATATTGTTAGAAAGAACTAGGTCCAGCAGAGTATCATTTCTAGTTGGGGCTTCTATAAACTGTACCATAAAATTATCTTGTATTAAATTCACAAATGTCCTCCCTTTTGCAGTTCCTGTAGTGCCATTACTCCAGTCAATGTCAAGGTAGTTGAAATCTCCCATGATTAAAACACTTCCACTTGTTGCTGCACTGGGGGGCCTATAGCAGACTCCAATAATTAATTGTGTGTTATTCAACTCTATCCATAATGCCTCAACCTCTTCGTTAGTTCCATCCGCAATTTCTTCTTTTACATTCACTTTTAGATCACTTCTCACATACAGATAGACACCACCATCCTTTCGTTTGACTCTGCCTTTACGAAAGAGAGTATACCCAGGAATATTGACAGCCCAGTCATGCGAAGAACAAAGCCAGGATTCAGCAGTACCAACTAAGTCCTAATCCTCCTCACTCATTAATGCTTCCTACTCCCCTATCTTGTTTGCTATACTTCTAGTGAAGTTTATTGGTGAACAGGCTCTTTAAACCATTGCTGCTTTTACCATCATTGTTTGCCAAATCCTTTTTGTTTTTTAGTACAATTAGTTCTGCACAATCCAATGTTTGTAACATGGGAAGCTCCTTATAATTATCCATAATCCTCCCCCCAACTATCCCCAAGCCACCCTCCACTAATGTCTGACCCCCTGATTAACCTTTCTGCCACCTTATTTGACTGTCCCACCCCCCTCTGTCCTAGTTTAAATATTCCTCCACCACTCCCCTAAATCTTTCCCCTAGCAAAGCAGACCCACTTTTATTTAGGGGCAAACCATCTCTGGCATACAGGTTGTACCCCAATGAAAAGTCAGCTCAGTGTTCTATGAACCAAAACCTTTCTCTTCTACACCAGGACTTAAGCCATGTGTTTAGCTGCCTTAGCTCCCTCTGCCTTAGCTGCCTTTCCTGTGTTGCGCATGGCACAGGCAATATTGCAGAGAATATAGCCTTGGAGGTACTTTTCTTCAGCTTGAAACCTAGTTCCCTAAATTTTTAAGGATCCTCCATCTTCCATTTATATTGTCATTGGTTGCAACATGGACCAAGACAGCTGGGTCCTCCCAGTAGTTTGTCCACTCAGTTCACCACATGCCGAACCCTGGCACCAGGGAGACAGCAAACCATTCGGTTGAAGGGATCAGGCGATACATTAATATATCGGTCCTCCTGATCATAAAATCCCCTATGACTACCAATTGTCTTTTCCTTACTGTGTTGACTTTCCCACCACTACTAGATGTGCTTCTCTCCTGGCTGTTAGGGGTAGCAGTAACATCTAGAGTTGCCACCACTGGGGCTGCCACCTGCACATCTTCACATAACTTTGCAAACATGTTGGGGTGCTCCAACACAGGGCTGGCCTTCCTTTTCTGGGAGCCCTTCCCACTCCCTCTAGTTACGTTAACCCAACTCCCTACATGCTCATCCTGACTGACCTCTCCACCCTCCACATCTAAGACATTAACTGTCTGCTCAGTGAGCAGGAGACCCCTCTCAAGGTGATCCAATGATTTTAGTGTCGCAATGCACTTCTCCAGCTCTCCAATGCGAGATACTAGAAAGGCGACTTGCTCACATTTGTCACAACGGTATTCACCTTGGAGCTGTTGCTCCATTTGTGCATACATGCGACAGACTGTGCACTGAACCAAACTTTACACCTTACTACCACTCATTTTCCCAGTTACAAATTTTGTTTACAAGGAGTTATAAACGTTTGCTTACAGTTTTTGGTTACTATAAGGATTTAACTCCTTTTGTTTTCAAACTCCTGTTTTTTCCAAATCCACTTGATTAAAAAACCACTTGATTCACAATCCAAACCGTGAGCAAGCTCAAAAGGAGTGCCCTAGGAAGTAAATGTTAATGTCCCTCAGAGAAATCACTCTGTGCACCAAGGCTTTCCAAATCAACAATTTAGGAATATTTATTATGGCAGCAAGTAATGTTAATTCAGACCTCAATGTCATGTTCATTCGTCTTCGAAAGAATTTGCAGATGGATTTTCGTAGACCACACGCAGTCCATGGTGGTGTTGGACCTTTTTTTGGGGGATGGGGAGACTGTTGTTCTGGTTCAGCAACAAATTGGGTAGGTATTGTTCAATTTTCAGGGATTTGATGGAGTTGGTCGATTTATTAGTGGCTTTTTAAGATTAATAAATTCTTATATATTTCTTCTTTTGAACCTGCCCATTTATTTGCTTCACAGGATCGATATAGAGGATTTTTCAGGTGTGGTTCTTATAGCGGTAGTTTGCCCAGGAAAGTGTGGTACAATGACCTAGTAAGGATAAAACCAGATTCATTGGCAGGGTCTACCAGAGCAATCCTCCACACTTCTTAGTCACTTAAGTCTCAATCACTTTTGCTTTTGTAGCATGGATGTTGAAGAACCAGTTCTAAGGGATAGTGATATCATATATTCTGTCATTTCTACAATGATTAATGTATATAAATCCCATAACCTAGAAGGTAGATCATCAGATTTGGAAGGCATATTTCAGGTGATCTAAATTCTAGGGGCACTCGTTCCATGGGATTTTTTTTTTTTTTTTTTTTTTTTTTTTTTTAGTGTTTGCCACTTAGTACTTTTAAAAAGTCAGGGTTCTCTGTTGGGTATCCTTTCAAAATGTTGGTTTTGGGTATTTCTTCCTTCTAAGATGATCTTGCACCTTTACATTACCCAGGATATTTGATTTTCAAACCCTGTCTGGATTCAGTTTTTCTGCAGACCACCTCCTTTTATTGCCTTATATTATCCAAGCTGTTAATTTTCTTTGGGCTTCCAACTGTAACTGTTTTAGGTGTTAAAGTTGTAGACAGTGTTTTTCCTTTCCTGTAAATGCTCGCTCCACAAAAAAAAGCAACATATTCATAAACAATGTGCGAAAGATGCGTTTGATATTCCTATATCTTAAAAATAGGGAAAAAAACAAATGCAGGCAAATTAGTCATAGAGTTATAAGTTAAAGACAGACCTTGCAGTAAAAAGAATGAAACTTCATATATGAGCCGCCACACCCCACCGCACACATAAATAAAAAGTTAATATGCTAAGGCAAATAAAATAGGTTTGTAAAATATTTGGGTTGAAGTTACCTTAAGTAAATATATACCAAACATGTCCAACCCTGACAATGTGCATTACTTCTGCTCGTGTAGAAGTAACTGGTCAACTTTACAGTATGGTTAAACAGTAAAACCTTCAACCTACAACTTAAAACAAATTTCCAGCTTTGTTTATGAAAGGTTAAACTTGCCCAAAAAAATATGAATCAAAACTAAGAGGAAAAAACAGTATATTTAAAAGTAGACTAAATTAAAGTAGTTTCCTGTACCACAGCCTGATTCCTGTAGGTAAAAGGTTTGTTTTAATTACCATGAACACCAATTTTTATTCTTCCATAGGTCTGCCGAACACATTTGGTGGTTATGATGAGACACCTGAGGTAACTGCTAAGCACATAAAGGTGTGTAACTGTCATATAGCAAATTCTTATTTTACAGTTTTTTGTCCTATAGTTGCTGTAATATATTCCATGCATTAAAGAATATGTATATTGTTAATATGTGGCTTACTATTTACTGAGAAGCCTTTTGCATCTTATTGCAGGTATTTCAATATTGTAAATCTTGTTCTGATCAGTTTTGGCTGTGTAGTTCAGATAACCTGGAGAATGATGCCATTGATTGAAAACAAATGAAAATGGCTACCTGTTTTGTTTTGTTTGGGAGCATAGGTGGCAGACACCCCACAATCGTATGTTAAAAGAACAATGCTGTTTGGTTATTAGTTTTTCACCATGGCAGATTAGGAACAGCATCCTCAGTGGGGCCAGAGGACACCTGTACTTGCTGTAGATTTCCATCAAAGACTAAAGATCGTTCCTAAATGATTGCTCTAGACAAAAAAAAATCCCTTTGTGTGTACCTAGAGCAGTGTTTCTTTACCTTTTTAACATGGGGAACCCTCCTTGAAATAACTTTGAAGTATTCAGGGAAACCTGGCTTGATTACTTTATCCACAGCTCACGCTATATTAGTGTGATTGTTTGTAGAAAGAATGCCTCCTAGATTGCTGGCTTAATAGGAAAAAGGTCTATTTGACTGATTGTTAAATTGGCCTGAAAGTCAAACTGTTCCTTACTCTGAAAGTCAAACTGTTCATTGCTCAAGGAACCCCTAGCAACCTCTGGAGGAACACTGGTTGAGCTTGTAGAAAGCAACTGAAACTCAACGATTGAGATTTTGGGACATACCTTTGCAGTAAAAGCACCTAAAGTGGTTAGGGATTTTTTAATGTTAAGAATATGTATTTAGTTTATTGTCCATGGTCTGGGCATAGGTGCCCATTGGTCTGGCAGCAAAGTTTGGGCCGGTCATATAGGCATTAATGAAAGAGTATTACATTTTAGCATATTTTAACATAACATTTTAGCACTAGTTTTACAAAAAGAAACCCCTTTTATTTATCACTAATACCTGTCTGTTTACATTACTGATAAATTATCTACATTGATACATTTTTATTACAGGGCTAAAGTTTAATATATTAAATTAATGTTGCACAGTTGTTTCCTTATTATTCGTGGGTTAAAAGGTTAAACATTGTATAACATTGTTACATTGTAGACACCTAACTTTTTTTGTTTTGTTTTTCTTTTCTTGTAATGGCATTTTGTAACTTTGCTCTCTTACTGCAGGAGTTTGCAATGGATGGTATGGTGAATATTGTTGGGGGATGCTGTGGAACTACTCCAGCTCATATTAGGTATGCTCATTACTTTTTTTGTCATTAGTCTGGAAGTAAAATCAAACAATGGGGCATTACAAGCATAAACAGAATAGAAGAAAAAATATCAGTAAAGTCATGCAGATGAGTGAATAACCAGGGCAGGAAGGGGACTAGTGTAAATGGGAGGGACAGACATTTAGGACATGTCTTGTTAATCAATGAGATTTAAAAATCAGGACTTTGCCTAAAAGGAACAGGGCGCCATATTCTGGGAAGGCAGAAGAACAATAAAATTATGTAATTCATTCAAACGGAAGTGTTTATATTTCAGCTGGTTATTTCTTTTAATCTGATTTAGACATCTGTCTTTCACTGAAGTTATATTATTGATACACATTAACATATACTAAATAGGGTGTCTAATTTGTGATATGCAGTATTTACTTTGGTATGTGGTTGTGTAGAAGACAGACACACTGCTGTTGGCACTCTTTCAATACTGACCTTTTTAAGAGACAGGAGGGTGAGGAACTGGAGCCCCAGATTACAATCGTACTGGCTAAAGAAGATTTTTAGGAAACTCTAATAAATTACACCTCAGTACAGATAGAAAATAATTATTTGGGCTAAAAGGGCTTGACTTATCCTCTCTGAATGTCAAGTTTTAACTTTATATTTCAATGTTGCAATCTGTGTGTTTTAAATTATATTTTATTATCAGGGAAATTGCAAAAGCAGTGAAGCACTGTAGACCAAGGATTCCTCCAAAATCTGTCTTTGATGGTTATACACTTCTTTCTGGTATGTAAATTCAACCTTATTTTTCCAACTGTTGTTCTCTTCAGAGATCCTGCTGTTTTGCTAGGTAAAAAATATTTTGCTATATACTTGTATAGTCTAGTTCTATTTTATTATTATTATAATTATAATATTATTATTATTATTATTATTGTTAGTCTAGTTCTCTCAGTAAAGTCCAAAGAAACACAGCTTGTTTTGTAGTTTATGCATTTACTCAACAATAAATGGTGCATAAAATAAATTTTCAGTTACCGGAGGAAAACAAAACATAGATATCAAAACTATGCATACATACACACATATGCACACGCTATTTAACCTTTCCTAGTGAGTGAACACAGACACTTTAAGAAAGAATTTGAGTCTTTTGCATAGTACTTTAGAAACAAGTTCAGTCTTGTAACATTTTAAAAGATCATTTCTTCTTCTCGTGTCCTTCACAGCTGTTTTGGTCTTTCATCATTTTCATCATCATTAGGCCACTTTCTACTGTTTTCCTGCGGTTAAAATCCGAGTGATCCTGTGGAGGGGAAAACAAAGCGGGTTACCTGTTCCCTCTAAGAAAGACTTTGGTAGACTTTGGTCATTCTGTTACAATTTCCTCTCTAATTGGCTTCTTGCCTGGATCTCTGACTAATACTTTTTTTTCCCCCAAAAAAATAAAGCTTTATTGAAATAGCAAATAACAATTACAATGGATAAACATACATTTTCAAGTTTCAACAAGTTTAATCATGTAAAATAACAAAATAAACATGTAAAAAAACAGTAAAAACAGCCACCTTTTAAAGGATAAACAACAATAGTAAATTGGTTATTGATGTTGTAAAAGGTGCACTTTTCTGTTTGCCCTTGTGAGTTTAGGAAAGAGAAAGACAGAAAGAAGAAAGGCAGAAAAAAAGGAGGGGATGTTGTGCAGAAGAAAATATTTGTATCTTTCAGAAAGATGGACTCTCTGTAGTATCGTTGTACACATTTCTATATTCTTGGAGTCATGAAAGTTCCACCAAGGCCCAAGTGGTATAGAATTTTGTTATAGCATCCCGGGATGCATGAATCATTTCCTCCATTTCTGAAATACGTTCAATTTGAGCAAACCATTCATGTGCGGTTGGCCTAGACATTGATTTCTCGGGATCAACAATTTGGCGGCAATCAAAACATATAGAAGTGTTTTTTTAGGTGTGTTGTGAGTGTGGTGTAGCAGAATTTGCACTGGGGTTGTAATATCATGTTCCCTTGTAAGTTTCGGTAACAAATTGATAACTTCATCCCCAAAAAAATTGAATAATTGGGCAGCTTCACTACATGTGTAAAAAAGAGCCTTCAGCAGATTTACATCTCCAGCATTTTGAGTCATTTTGAGGGTGTATTTTATGTAAGTCTAGAGGCACTCTGTACCATCTTGTGCGTATTTTAAAGTTTTTTTCTTGTATGTTCACATTTTGTGAACCTTTGCTCATAATTATGTTGATATTTTCCCCAGGTCTAACTCCCACTGCAAACAAAAACGATCCGCCGAGGTGTCTGGGGGAACTGAAAGTAGATTGTATATCAGTGATATTGTATGTCTTGTGGGACCAGTGGGTTGGCACAGCTTTTAAAACATAGTTGTTTGTCTGGAGAATATTGAGGAAATGTCTTAATTGGAAATAGGACAACCATGGTATTAATTTGCCTTCATTCTCGGCTTGCAGTGCTTGTTTGGCTTTGAACCTGTCCCTGACAAAAGAATAGTCCCCCAGTAGTTTTCGATCCTCTCACTATGATTTAAGAAACTCATTCGAGAGGCCTGGTGGGAATGCAGGGTTTGACCAAATTGGGGTGAGAACTGACCAATACTTTGCCACTTTCTTGTATCAGTTTCTGACTCTGGAGAGGAAATATACTGATATTGCCCAACCTTCCTGCCAGATTACCTCTTATTCCTGTATAGGCTTTGGCTTCTGCTTCAGTTGTCTTCATCATTGTCTCTGTCATATGACATTGAACTGGTATCTGTTAAAGCCTGTTCTTGATCTGCACATTTGCAAGAATAGACAAGCAAATGTCCTGAATAGGTGTCCACTCCAGTGCAACAATACCTCAGCCCGTTGTTTCTCCGGGGCAGGGGACCAATTATTACAATCTGCTAAAGCTTTGCAGGCCTCCCACTCTTCTCGATTGTCCAGGTGGAATACTTTTGCATAGGCCATTCGCACAGTTTACAATTAAAGTCATTATTATGGGCAATCCTCTCTGCTGCACCCATTTATTGTGTGCCCAGCTGGACAAGTCAACTAACACAATTGCAGCCACTTGCAATCCCATCAACCACTTTGTTGCAGTTCTCAAAAATCCGGGACAAGGGACACATATGCATCAACGTGGCCTTCTTTCCAAATGTAGTCCTGGATTTCTTTTCCTCCTCACACCACCTTTCCATGTATTCTTTGGACTTCCACGTAAGCAAGTTGTCAGTACCTTAAAAACCGCCCAGCTGTCAGGGTAGATAGTACCATGGAAGAAGAATCTTCATATGGAGACATCACTACATCTTTTAACTGATACTAGCTGGATATTCAAATTCTGGTTACCAGCAGGGCTGCATGCTATCTTTTTCGTTCTCCTGACAAAGATTCCAATGGTGAAGCCTTTTGAAAAGAAGATGGGTGCAATACAGGGATTTCTTAATCTGGGTTGGTGCTAGTAAAGGTGACTAGCCCTGCAAGCTGCTTTGAAATGTCAGGGATTTCCCTTGTGGCCCAGGCCACATCATTTCAAGAAACTTTACCTCTGTGGCAGGTCCCTGAACGTTGTCTCAATTTACAGCCCATGTGCTTTGAGTGCTTAATTTACATCACCGCTGGTTCCAAAATCGATATGTCATCTATGTAGTGAAACACACTGACTTTCAAATTTAAGATGCTCAAATCTTGTGCAGTTAGCCCATGACAAATTGTTGGTGAATAAAGGAAGCACAGAGAAAGGGTACAGGTGGCCATCCCACAGTAAGACAAACTGGTCCTGACACTTCAAGTCCATTGGGATGGAAAAAAAAGCAAAAGCCAGACCTATCGCAGCATGACATCCTCCTTCCCTTCCCTTAATTTGCAATAATTTCAGTGATGGAGATCTTTAATATTTATAAAATATTTAAACCGTATTACGCTGCACTGTACATTAAATAGGAGTTGCAAATGACAGACCAATACAAACAATGAAACAGAAGGAGAGGACCCTGCTCATCAATTTAATTTCTTACAGTTTAAGACGAGTAGGTAGCACACAATGGGGGGGCGGCTAACAGAAGAAGGGTAGGCAAGTTTAAAAAAAGATTGGTTTTAAGGGCTCTTTAAAATGTGCAGAAAGTAGGAGCCGAATAGGACGAGGAAGACCATTCCTGAGAGTCAGGCCAGCACTAGAAAAGTCTTGGAACCGTGCATGTGTTGAGGATATGAGTGAGGAAGTCATTAGTAGCTCACTTGAAGAGCAAAGAGCGGGTTTAAGGGACTATTTTTCTATCAGGGTGTATGGGTATATCCAGTCCAGTTCAAATTCTCGAATTCCTGGTTAGGTTCCCTGGATTAATTCTCAAAGCACTTAAAATTTGGTGTTTGAAATGTGGGTACGTGTCCAGGGTCCCACGTGACAGTGCTTGATGTTTACATAGTAGTGTTTTGGGCCCTGGTAAGGCTGGAGTTCATATCAGGTACAGCTGAATTCAAATGAAGTTCCATTATAAGGCCTCATTCTCCATGTCCCATTAGGATTTTCACAGGGAACACTGGAGTTGATAAATTGATTACAGAAGGTCTAAGCATCCCTACTCTCAACTCTTGAATAGTCTCACAAATTTCTTTCTTTACAAATGGCTTTCTGTGACAGATTGTACTGCTTGAGTCACATGATTCTCTGGTGGAGGAACATTTTGCATGACTTCAGCTTTCACCGTCCTTACCTGATAAGCTTTCTAAGAATGCTCAAATCTGAATGTACCCCTTTCGGCATTAATTGACTGACCTTGAAGAACATCCATCCCAAGAATTTTTTCAGGTAATAAAATACTGGTCTCTTGGTAATGGCTAATTTCACCCATGTTCTAACTGTCTTTGTGGTCTGCCCCCCAAACCTTCTACAAATATTTTTTCTCCTTTGTGATGGGAGGGGTTTCCATGTAAACGTGTAACTTCAGCTTCAATTTCAACTAGCCATCACATGTATAGAAGATGATGACTTTCACCATACAGTGACAGGTGCATGTGAACGCCAGTCTCCTGATGTCAATGCTATCAGTGGAGACCTATCTTCTCATCACATTGGATAAAGAACCTCCCAGCTTTCCTACCTGAAACTCTCCAACTCCAACAGAATAAAGATATTTGGATTTAGATTTCTGTCCAGTGTTGGGAAATGGTTTTGGACTAACAGGAATTGTCTGTTCTGTGTCTTCTAACTAACTGTTTTCATCAATAGTTGTGCTTCTAATTGTTTCATAGTTCTCCCCAGAGCTTTTTAGCCGGTTGCTCCGCCCGGCTGATTTGAATACCCCGCCCAGCTCTCGGCAGCTCTCATCCTCGGATGCACGGATCTCAGTGAGGCTGCTCCGTGCTCTGTGTCCTCCTGTGCAGCTTTCATGTGAAGGAAACACAGGCAGCCCCGTCCCCATCTCATAGCACGAGCTCAGATTTCTGCCTTTAAAATGTATCCACTGCTGGCTCTGCGTGTCATTCTGCATCCTCACAGCTTTGTGTGTACAAACCTCCATATCTCCTAATATGTATGTCACAATGACCTGTAATTTTCAGAGTGTACAGGGGACCCTCATAGATACTAGTTACTACAATTTGAGCCCCCCAGCTTTAAAGAATTTCAAGATATGGGGGTCACAAATGTTAAAAGTTATGAAAATTTAACTTTGGGGTTGCTGTTTCTGAGGAAAGTGCAACTAGGAGTCCTAAATTGAAAGTGCAAATTGGGGACCCCGGAGCCACCAACATAGCAAGGAGCATTGGGGTGGGGCCCCTAAAAATATATACCAACCTGTCACAAATCTATACCTATGAAACTACTGTCTGCTTCTCTTCTTTTTACACCAATTTCTCTGGGGTAGGGGGTACAAAACTGAAAATATAGGTACAAGTGGGGAACATCTGTGACTAACATCCCCTAAAACGTCATCACTATGGCATTATTAGAAAATGAACTCTGCCCACTAAATGTTATTGAGGTTGAGGTACTGGAAAGTTACAGTCATGTGTAACAAGGAAGTGCATTGTGATGGACAGTTTTTTTTTTTTTTGTGTCTCCCACTTCCACCTATATTTTTGTTTCCCTGCACCTCTTAATTCTGGAGAAATTCGGGTTTGAGGTAAGATGCAGACAGATATGTGTAACAGAGCAGGTAGCAAACTTTGCTAGGTAGATATTTATGTTCTCATAACGCCATAGTAATTACATTTTAGAAAGGTTTAGTGTCCCCCACTTGCACCTACAGTTTCAGTTTCCTATGCCTCCACGTGTACCTTAAAAATTTCAAGTAATACAACCAACGGTTTAGGAGATCTGAAGGTTTGAACTCAGTGAGTTGTTAGGCTGCAGAATATGACAAGCAGCTTTTACACTCTAAAAATTATTACTTTGGCCCACAGCTAATGAAAAAAGCCATAAAGAATAAGAAAATGGTATTCCAAAAATATAAAAATGAAGGATCACCTTCATCATTTGAAAACTATAAATATTATAACAAAAGATGAAAAAAAAAAAAAGATAAAATGTGCAAAACTTAAAATGAAAGACACATTGCAAAGGAAAGCAAGGCAACCGCCCCCCTAATTTTTAAAAGAATAATAGGAGAAAGATCAGATCTGCGTATGTAGGCCCTTTAAAGGATGCCTCTGGGTTGGTATCTAGGGATAAAAAAAAAGGCAGATTTACTAATCACTTTTTTTTTTTTCATTTTATTTACACAAAGGAAAATGGCAGAGCTGAAAATAGCAATTTCACTGCCCTAAAAAAGCCACAATTGAGCTCTGTTATTTCAAAGCCGTTGTTACTAATTTTTAGAGACTCTTTAATCTCTGGCATGGTACCAATGGATTGACGTAAGGCCAATGTGATTCCTATCTTCAAAAAGTGAGTCATTAAAGTCATTACCAAGTAACTACGGACCGCTAAATTTAACGTCCGTAGTTGGAAAGGTCCTAGAGAGTTTGATAAGGATCCATAAAGACCGAAGTTGTCAACCAAATTTCTCTATTTTTATGGAGAAGTAAGTAAACTGGTAGACAGTGGAGTAGCAGTTGATATAGTGTACTTGGACTTTGCTAAAGCGTTTGACACAGTACCCCACAGACGGTTAATATGCAAGTTAGGGTCAATAGGTTCAGAAAAGCCAATCTGTAAATGGATAGAGAACTGGCTTAAAGACCACACCCAGAGAGTAGTGATTAATGATTCATACTCTGAATGGTCTAATGTTATTAGTGGTGTACCCCAGGGTTCAGTGTTGGGACCTTTACTGTTTAACATCTTTAAAAAGATCCTAAAAAAAGGTCCTAAAAAAATGTTCTGCATGTTTTTTCATCCTATTTGAACCCAAATATTGTTAACATACCTAAACAAATGACTTTGTGGCAAATGGCTGTGTTAGGAATTGGTGTTGATTCCATTGAAAAGACATGTTTTGTCTGCAACTAAACTACATGTTGTTTGGGCAAACAGTTCAAAAAGCTTACTTCCGGTAAACTTTTTTTAACAGCATTCTTGCTTATTATGACAGGCTTACCTGTCAAAGTAATATCCTCCAGCTAGGCAATGTCTATTATGGTCCAAGGTTATTAGTGATTGTACCCCAGGGTTCAGTATTGGGACAATTACTGATTATTATGTGTATAAATGATATCGAGTTTGGCTTTAAAAGTAAATTTTCTGTACAGATTTGATGTGTTCAAATCAAGTCCATACAAGATTTCTCTAACTTACAAGCAGACCTACAGTAGATACACTGTATGATTGGGCAACCTAGTGAAAAATGGCATTTACTTTTGATAAATGTAAAGTTATGTACTTAAGGGCTAACAATGTGCATGCTTCAAGTTAGAGGAAATACATTGTGAAGGTCAAAAATGCAGAAAAGATGTGGGTAATTTTGTAGATCATAAACCTTATAATAGCAGAATTGTCATGTTTACAGCAAAGCTTCACTGGTTTAAATGGTTGGAATTTGAATAAAAAATAAAATTTGAAAGTGGGGCCGGGCCGATGGGAGAGTGGGCGGGGTTATGCCATCATGACGCCTTTGAACGTGATGCCATGATGGCATAACTCTGCCCACTCTCCCATTGCAGATCTGAGCCTGTGATAGGGGAGTGGGCGGGTTATGTCCAGGGACAGCCCACCCACTCTCATATCTCCTATCGGGTTGTCCCTGCACAGCCCGCCCACCTCCACCAGCCGGGACGTGTTATATAGATAAATGGTGCCTGGGAGAGAGTTAAACAAGTTTGTTGTGGTGTGCACCCCCAATAATAAATATTGAATACATTTTGAATGACACCAAAGAAAATATGGCTTTTTATGTACCACATGCAAATACATTTAAAGGCCTTTTTTTTGTTTCAATCCTTTTTATTAAGTTTACATTTTACAACAACTGAATAAAATAACTACAGTGCAATATCAACAGAAACATGTTGTATTTAAACTTTTTTTTTTTTAAACGCGTCTTAAAGGCATAATACAAAGTGCCCATATTGAATTGTTTTGGGAAGTTTCTTTGAACCAATCTCAAACTGACCATACCAATTTATATTTTTCTAATTGGACATCATCCTCTGTTACCTATAATTCCGTCAGCCAATCTCTCATAGACGGGGGCCCTTGTCTGTTTCTACTGTCTAGGTATGACTGTTCTAGCCGCTGTTAAAAAATGGCAAAGAACACTCCCCTTAGCAGATTTAATAGACCCTGGAATCATGGATAACAGAGTTACTTTGGGATTGTTGGGCACATCAGAGCCTGTGATTTTATTATAGAGTTACAATATGTTGTTCCAAAGGCCATACACGGTCGGACATTCCCACCAGATATGGATAATTGTGCCCCTCTGTCTGGCATCGCCAGCATCTATCAGAAGCGGCAGAGGGATATGCAGTGGATGTGTGTGGGGCAGAGATACCATCTAGAAAGAACTTTGTAGTTGGTCTTTTGAGCTTTACATGGGATTGTAATAGTTTATGTTTATGTTAATGTAAACTATTTTTTCCAATCTTCAGTCGAGATTTGCAATTCAATATTAGTCTCCCAATAGCAGTCATATGGATTGCCAGAATCGTGACTATCTTTTACCAGAATGTGATATAGCTGAGATAGGGTATGTGACAGTTTATCCTGGGACCCAAGCAGGGATTAAAAAGCAGTTTGATTTCTAGTTATCAATTGTGTGTTTAAGTCAGAGGATATAAATGATGCCAACTGTACTAGGACAAGGGTTTTCTATGGGTCTGAGCATCAAGGCAGGACAGGGTAGGTAGGTGACTATTCTGAAAAATATTATAAACTTGTCTGTTATTTTTAATACACTGAAGGTGAAATTGTGCAAGGTATATATTGAGTATTTCGGATTTAACTTTAAAGTTGCTAAAGCCGCTGAACCTTTCAAATTTCTCCATTATTGAAGGTATGGAGATATTTGGTGAGGTAAATTTAAGTCATCCGCAAATAGGGAAAGTTTATAATGATTATCACCTATCTGAATACCCAGTATGTTTAGATTCTGTTTTAATGCAACCGCCAGTTGTTCCATAACTAAGCCCTATAAAAGTGGGGACGGGACAACCCTGTCTGGTTCCATTGTGTATTGGGAAGGATTCCAAATGGCAACCATTCACCCTTTTGGTGCAAAGCCTGATGTATGAAGTTTACTCTGTCAAATGCTTTTTCAACATCTACACACAGGAGGCACATAGGGATTTTTAAGTGTTTGCCACCCTGGGACAATAAAATTACTATTAATCAGGGCGGGCATATACGAAGAGATTCTGTTTGCTATCAATTTGGAGAAAATGTTTGCATCCACATTAATTAGGGAGAGTGGTCTGTAATTAGAACAAAGCAAATGGTCTTTTCCAGGTTTGGAAAGGACCATTATTTGTGCTTTCAGGATTTGCGCTGAGAAGGGAGTGTCATCCACAATAGAGGAGAAGACCCTTGTTAAAAAAGGTACAAGGTTTGATGAGTGTAATTTGTAAAACATTGGGGAGAACCCGTCTGGGCTTGGGATTTTGCCTGCAGGAGTGGTTTAACTTGCTGACGCCACTTCTTCCCCTGTAAAAGGTGCTTCTAGCTTGGATATGATTTCTGTATCTAATTCTGCTAGAGCTGTAGATGTAATCCTTTAGAGAAGGGGAGGAGGTTTTATGTTTACTAGGATCGCGCCCCCTAGCCAAAAGTCTCCCGCACTTATCGCAGTATTGATATGACATTCTGCGATTTGACCCTATATTTTTGGTGAGTCATCATAAAGTTGTAATAGGTGTTTCCTCGCTTCAGTCAATTCTACAAATATGTCAGATGACATGTTCTGTTTGTGCAGGATCTCCAGGGATCTAATTTTATCTGATGTGGCCGCAATGTCCTGAGCTCTAATCCTTTTAAGGTTTGCACTATGTTGTATCAACACCCAGCGAAAAACCGTTTTAAGAGCCTCCCAGTGATTCGGGAGAGAAGTGGTATCTGACACATGATCTTTGAAAAAGTTAGATATGGTATTCAATACAGCATGTGCACAAACAGAATTGTTGAATAAGGAATCATTACATTTCCATGTCCACTCCCTGAGACCTAAAACTAAAACAGGCATGGTCTGACCAAGGGCACCTGTTAATGGAAAATACAGGGCCCCAATCCAAAATGCTGTGTGTGGGTTAGAATAAAAAGTGAAGTCTTTGTATGGTGTAGAGCAGTGGTCCCTATCCTTTTGCACGGACTCTGGACAGTGCATGCTCAGGGAGCCGTGTGTCACTCAAAGGGGAAGAAACTTCTCCTCATAGTGACTTTATGATGCCAGAACCCACCCACTTTTCCATCGCAGGTCTGTGCTTGCGATGGGAGAGTAGGCAGATTGTGTCCAGAGACACATCCCGCCCACCGCCCTGAGTCTGTGATGTCTCCAGATTAGCGGCTATGGAACGCCCCCCCCCCCCAAGCGGGGTCCTTCTCCTGACCCTGCTGGTGGGTGCACTGACCAGAGCTGCGGCTCCCCTGTCAGAGGGCCGCAGCATACTAGTGGGCTGCAGACCAGGGGTTGGGGACCCCTGGTGTAGAGTACGCTATATGTCCAATAGGTGGAGATCGTGGAGTTTGTTTTTAAATGCACTGAATTTGGAGTAAGGTATAGGGGTTTTGCCTGTGAAGGAGTCCACATGTGGATCAAGGATGCAGATAAAATCTCCCCCCAATGATAAGGTTTCTTTCAGGAAACTCTCAAGTGTTCTCCCCAGAAATTTTTTTTCAGCTGGGTGGGGGAAGCTGTAGCCGGGTGGTAAAAAAAAGTGGGTGGTGCAAGACATGACAATTTTAGTGCTCCCGGTTATTTATGCCACAGGTACCCAGTAACCTTTATTTTTGTGCCGGTGTTCTACCTACCCTCCTATACTTTGTTCCAAATTTCTAATGCTTGGTTTGCTAAAATGTCCAATTTTTTCCCCCAATTTTTTTTTTTGTATAATGCCCAAATTGTTTAGTGCTATTTATTTGAATCCAACTGCCTAGTGTTCCATATTTAGTTGTGTAATCCCTTGTAGTAGTGTAATATTGTGATCAATATGGCGTAACAAGTTATGCTTAGTTCACATTAGAAGTAAATAAAGCCATTTACCCCATATTGACTACTTTGCCACTGTTGGGCACCTTGGATTGGTAACCGGTGGTGACTACTGGGCTTTTTTCAGGCCTAGCGGTTTTTCAAGCAGCAGTGGTTCCTGGCAAGAGGAAAGCGAGGGGTAAACACAGCAAATGCAACCATACTGAAGAAAATAATATTCTCCTGTCTCAGAAGGAAGGTTGTAGTGAAAAAAGTATATGTGCAGAAAAAGCCTTCCATCATTTAATAAAGTATTTATTCAAGGGCACACAAAAATATAATATGGTAAGCAAGTTCACAAAGTAAATAAAAAGAAAGCATATGGGGATATGACCTGCTTGATGTTACGGATCAGTCTATGAGAGACTACGATGGAACACTCTCTGCTCTCAGACTCAAAAGTAGCTTCTTTTATACCAAAGTTTCCCATTGACATATATTGTAACTTTACTCTTCTACATATTATTGAAAACTTAAAGAATGAATAGACTTTACACAGCTGTTTCACATTGACCTCATTAACCTCTGTTTCACTAGAGTCTGGACCGTTCTTACGCTCTCATGCCCCAAAATATAGAGATTTTGAACCCTTACATAGATAACAATGTTAAAATAATTATCCAGCTATCCAATTATCATTTCATGACCTTTCATATACATACTCTAACTTTATTTAATATATGATCATTTCTAACACATACTGTCAATGTGAATTTAGCCTAATTTCATATGTCGCCTCCTAGCACTATATCTGGATAACGCAAACTTTAAAAAACAAAAAAAAACAAAACTGTTACCCCCCTATCACTGCACATATGCTGTGGGGGAAAAAAAAAACTGCCTGTTAAAATAATCCACTCATAGTGTGCATGTGTAATGATGCCATTGGCAGCTCAGTGTGATAGCTGTGTGTGTGTGTTAAGTCTGCTTGTCCTATTCTGCGGCCCAACAATTCACTGTGTTCAATCGTTCAGATCTCCTAAGTTGTTGGCTGTAATGACTTAAAAACTGTAGGGTATACAGGGGATTCTCATAGCTACTAATAACCAAAATGTGTTTAAAGGTTTTTTAGATATACGTATCATGAGTTTAAAAACTTGTGGAAATTTGGTTGCTGTTTCATA
This sequence comes from Pyxicephalus adspersus, assembly GCF_032062135.1. Taxonomy (NCBI): domain Eukaryota; kingdom Metazoa; phylum Chordata; class Amphibia; order Anura; family Pyxicephalidae; genus Pyxicephalus; species Pyxicephalus adspersus. Next base: position 102,374,723 of record NC_092861.1, read on the forward strand.
AGATCGTGCACCTAGGCGCCAAAAATGCAAATTATGGACCTCCAGGAGCCATTTACAAAGCAAGGAGCATTGAGGTGGGGCCTATACATTTTTTACTCACCTTTCACCTTGTATTTTCACCTACCTTGTATTGTTATACATTGCTACACTTTCTGCTTCTGTTCTTTTAACCACAGTTTATCTGGAATGGGGAGGTGTAGAAAACTGAAAATGTAGGTGCAAGTGGGGAACACATGTACAAACCGCTTGTAAAATGTAATTAGCATGGCATCAAAAGAACATAAAAAACGATGCCCATCAAACTGTCCACTTCCCTATCTTGGACCCTATTTTCTCTAAAACATAGAGGTGCAGGTAAACAAAAAATATAGATGAAAATGAGGGGCACTTGTGCATATAAATGTAAATACTGCACAGATGCCACAGTAGGTTGAAGATTCGGCGCATAAATAGATGCAAGCGTATATGTCTTGCCTCATGGGAAAAACTAAATAGGAATCTAACCTGCGGGTCTGGGCACATGTTTAGCATTTGGTTTGGGGGGGTTTATTGAAAGGCAATTTAGACCGCTTTAGTTTTTGCGTTTGGATTGGAGCTATGCGCCCAAGTTGTGTGTAGTATCGGTTTCCAATGGATGGAAAATTGTGGGTTTGAAAATTTGTCTCCTGTAATAATAAAAGCCAAATACCTTGGCTTTATGTTGGTCATATAGAAGTTGGGATTAAGCCCTTTGGCTTTGAGGGTGCGGACTTTGATAGATGAATCACAGGATGAACTTTGAGGCATGTTTGGTCATAATATAATTTCCCCTGCAGGAATTCTTGGGTGAAAAGAATGTGAATATATATGGGTTTTTGTATTAAAGGAGAACTAGTGAAGTAGGGTGTGTGTGGGGAGGGACAAGGGGAGATAATGATCACACCTGTAAGTAAGGAAGTGGGGGAAGCAACTGGTGTGATGGGTGGGCCAAGACTGTTGGGAAGGGCTGAGTCCCACCTGCCTATCAGGGTGGCAGTGGGTAAAAGGATAAACCTTAACTCCTGCCTCTAACGGCAAAGTACATATGTGGGGTAAAGTGATGGCATGGAAGGTGCTCTCACAATCAGCATTGTGTACCCACCCGGGGCAATTTAGATAGCTAGTAGAAACTATCAATGTTAAGAAATAATTAGGGCAACTTTAGCGTACCCTAGTGACAGCAGCATAGAAAAACATTTAAAACAATTCGGCATTATTACCCACTAAAAACATCTAAACAGTTAAGACCGACACATACTGGTTCTTTGCCTCCTCTATATGGGGGGGATCAGAAATAAAACGTATCCAGGAAAGGACGTCTCACCATACTGATGCCTCAAAGCTCTGCAAGTCAGCGCATGGAGTATACAATACCGAATAGGTGAAGCAAGAACCAGTCAGGACCCCACAATCAATTGGGACAAATGAACATATTATGGATCATCAGAGCCAATATCATTTGGTGCCCTGGCCTAGTAGGAGGATGCATAAATGCTAGCCTCCATTTAGGTCCCGGCTCCAAGCTAAGACTGCAAAAAGATGCAAAAACACTTCCCGTGGCTACTAGGTTCGGTTTAGTGGTATAAACCCTTTTCAGAGTAAGTAAGGTCCCGCCCTCAAATCCCTTATCCGACCCAGGGATTTTTGGAAAAGCAGGAAGGAATAGGAGCCTTTCGACTCCATATTGGCATCATTTGCAAGATGTTCCTTTTCGTACGTGTCAGCCTTGAGATACCTGCACCATGGCCTGGAAACAGGAGACCATGTTGTGTAACTTGAACGGGGTTGAACAAAGGCATAAGAAAGCCAATCAGGGAGATGTTTTGGATCCTGACATCTTTGGTAGTTAGGAAAATTCCAGGAGCCAGTGACACGATGTGGATGAAGAAATAATGAGGGGCAAGGAGGATAAGCAGCAGGTGAATGAGTCTCTCCCCTATTATGCTATAGCGAGGTAGATTTTGCCAGTCCCTTTTCTGAAGATGACGGTCAAGGTAGGTGGGTAAGCTAGAGAAGCATAGAATAAAAGGGATAGCGAGGAACCCGAAATATCTACTGTTGTCAATCATCAAAGGCACTGTAGTTGTCACATGGTTGAGGTGTATTCAGGTTAGCGTCTGAAGTCAGAGCAGGGCTTGGGCGACGTCTTGGAGTGGAGGTAGCAATGGCTATCGTTGGCGATTGGCAGCGGATGGCTGAGGGACAGTCTGAGACTGAGACTTGATTAGGTTGCGATTGAGAAGAGAGAGAGCGGATGGCTATTCAGATAGTATAACATTAGGCAGTTGTAAGTCCACCAAAAGTTTAGGTAGATCCCCAGGGTTCCCTGAAGACACACATTTTTCCCTCCTTGCGGATAATAGGGTGGAAGGGATAACCCCAGGGATATGTCTTTCTCGTAGTGTGTGGGCAGTGGGCAGCGGTTTAAGAGCCCTGCGGATATCCAAGTTGTGTTTAGATAGATCAGGTAGCTGCTGGATTTACGCATCTGCATATTCAATGGCATTATATCCTCTTTGGTTCTATAAAATTGGATGCGGAAGATGACAACTCTAGGGCGCAGAGGGTCTTTTCTGCATGTGATTCTTCTTCTCTTCAGGATGGAGACTACTGGATACCAGATCCGCCCAACGATCATCAGGGCCTCGGGTGAAGAAGAAAACCGAGGCTGTGGCTTTCCCTGGTCACTTACGGCCCGGTCGAGAAATAGCCCAAAATGCCTCCCCGAGTCGCCGGTCTTCCTCCACTGCTTCCCTTTTGGGTGCCTTTAGCTTTGGGGCTCACGGATGATGTAATAATCAGGCACTAACCTGCTGATAGATACAGATTCAGCCTGGGCAGGGAGCTCAGAATCACGCTGCTTTAGCCCTCCATGCCCTGGCCACGTCCCTCAAAAAGACACATTTTATTATAATCACTATTTTCAAATATTTTACAAACAAAACATGCAATTAAATATTACATCCATATACATCCGTTTCAGACCCAACTGGCAATTGGCTGGCTATGGTCAATTTTCTAATGCATATTCGGAGGAAACATACAGATAGTAAACATGATGATTGCAACTGTTAATGCAAAAATGATGTGTTTCTACTTTATCAGATCAAGAAGATATTAAAGTGGTATAAAAACCAAAAATTAGACTTTTTTTAAAAACCAAAAAAGCAGATGTCAGCATCAGTAGAAATCATTAAAATCTAATGTGCATGTACTGTACAATAAGAGAGATGTTTCTGCTGACAATTAAATAGCTGGTAAAAGTTAGTTTGGAATGGAAGATCAAAGTCACAAAAACCTGAAAAGTGGTCTGTTCCAACTCTCTAACCCTCACTGATAGATCCCCCTCTATCATCAATGAAATGAGAGTTCTTTAAGCCAAGAGCAATCAGCCAACTCCATTGAAGCCATTTAAATATGTTTTGCGGGCTTCCTTTTTTAGGGTATTTACTTGCTGAATACTTTGCTGAATAAGTTATTGACCAGTCATTTTTCTAAACATATAATCTACATAAATATTTAATGGAGAACTGAATTGCTAAATTATTGGTAAATATTTTCATATAAAAGCTGCTTAATTGAAAAATGATATATTTTTATGGCAAGGTCTAACAATAATTGTTTTTCTCTTTTACAGGCTTGGAACCCTTCAGAATAGGACCTTACACAAACTTTGTAAATATTGGGGAGCGCTGTAATGTGGCAGGGTCAAGAAAGTTTGCAAAGCTAATCATGACAGGAAATTTTGAGGTAGGATGCAATAGGAGTCATACCTGAAGAAAAGTCATGATGTAGAATTTTTCCTTATGTCTAGAATAATATGCCAGCAGAAAATATGAATTTGCTAGAATAATGTGTGTATGTTACATAGTTGCATAGTCACATAGTAGGTTAGGTTGAAAAAAGACATAAGTCCATCAAGTTCAACCACTAGGGAAATAAACATATAGGTATAAAACCCTATAAGACAGTTGGTCCAGAGGAAGGCAAAAAAAAAAACCCTGGTACAATTTGCTTCAACAGGGGAAAAAAATTCCTTCCTGATTTCCATGAGGCAATCGGATGTTCCCTGGATCAACAATCACTGTTATTTTTACTTTAAAGCCTTAATACCCAGTTATATTCTGTGCTTCTAGAAAAACATCCAGCTTTTTCTTAAAGCAATCAATAGTAGTTGCTGAAACTACTTCCTGAGGGAGCCAATTCCACATTTTCACTGACCTTACAGTGAAGATTCCCTTCCTTATCCGGAGCTTAAACTTCTTTTCCTCCAGACGCAAAGAGTGCCCTCTTGTTCTTTGTAATGATCTCAAAGTGAATAATGAGGAAGAGAGTTCTCTATATGGACTGTTTATATATTTATCCCCCCTTAAACGTTACTTCTTAAGGGAGAATAGATTCAGTTCAGCTAATCTCTCCTCATAGCTCAGCTCCTCCATTCCTTTTAATAATATAGTTGCCCTACTCTGCACTCTCTCCAATTCCACAATGTCTTTTTTGTGAACTGGTGCCCAAAACTGGACTGCATATTCCAGATGTGGTCTGACCAATGCTTTGTACAGGGGCAGTATAATGTATCCATCTCTGCAGTCTATTCCTCTTTTTATAAGAAGAAAGTGCTTTACTAGCCTTGGATATTCTATGATATTCCTTGGATAAGTCTATGATCTACCAGAACCTCCAGATCATTTTCCATTTCTGACTCCCCCAAATGTATTCCCCCTAGACCATATGAAGCATGCATGTTGTTAGCCCCCAAGTGCATAACTTTACATTTATCTATATTAAATGTCATTTGCCACTTGGCTGCCCAATCAAACAGTACATCCAGGTCTGATTGTAGATTATAAACATCCTGTATGGACATAATTCCATTAGTTTTGTGTCATCTGCCAATCCCAAACTCTATATCATTTATGAAGATGTTAAACCGTAAAGGTCCCAACACTGAACCCTGGAGTACACCACTAATAACCTTAGACCATTTAGAGTATGAATCATTAATTACAACTCTCTGGATGTGATCTTTAAGCCAGTTCTCTATCCATTTACAGATTCACTTTTCTAAACCTATTGAACCTAACTTGCATATTAACCATCTGTGGTATACTGTGTCAAATGCTTTAGCAAAGTCCAAGTACTCTATATCAACTGCTATTCCATCATTTACCTGTTTACTTACTGCCTCATAAAAAGAGAGTAAATTTGTTTGACAACTTCTGTCTTTCTTGAAGCCATGATGACTATTACTTATAATATTATTTTCTAGCAGAAACTCCTCTATGTGGTTCTTTATCAAACTCTCCAAAACCTTTCCAACTATGGACATTAAACTAACCGGTCTGTAGTTACCTGGTAATGACTTTGCTCCCTTTTTGGCTAGGTAGAGATAGGTAGAGATTTGGCTAGGTAAAGATAGGAACCACATTGGCCTTACGCCAATCCATCGGTACCTTGCCAATGACTAAAGAAATAATGGCTTTGAAATAACTGAGCCCAGCTCTTTGAGGACACGTGGATGTAATCCACCAGGACCTGGTGCTTTGTCAACCTTTATTTTTTTCAGTTGTTTCTCAATCGTATCAATTCTGAGCCATTGTGACTCATTTAAGGCAGTGACATTGCTATTATGAATTTGGAATTGAGCTCTGCCATTTTCCTTCGTGTACACAGAGCTAAAAAAAAGTGTTTAGTAACTCTGCCCCAGTTACCAACCTAGTGACATCTTTTAAGGGGCCTATGTGCTCAGATCTGAACTTTTTGCTATTAATATATTTCAAACATTTTTGGGGGGTTTCCCTTACTTTCCTTTGCAATCTGTCTTTCATTTTGAAGTTTTGCACATTTTATCTGCTTTTAAAATCTTTTGTTATATTCTTTATAGGTTTCAAATTATGAAGGCGATTCTTCATATTTATATTTTTGGAATGCCCTTTTGCTCTCCTTGCCGTTAAGTCCGACCTTCGTACGGGCAAAAAAAAATGGCTAGGATGGTTAACCCCGAGATTTTTCCCATCCTTACTTACCTGGTCCCCCTGTGCTCATCCAGCGTCGTGTTCCAGTCTATCCCCAATACACCTTCCACTAGTGTCTGACCCCTGACTAACCTTTCTGCCACCTTATTTGACTCTCCCACCCTCCTCTGTCCTAGTTTAAATATCCTTCCACCATTCCCCTAAATCTTTCCTCTAGCACAGCAGACCCCCTTTCATTTAGCGCAAACCATCTCTGGCATACAGGTTGTACCCCAATGAAAAGTCAGCCCAGTGCTCCATGAATCCAAACCCTTCCTTTCTACACCAGGACATAGGCCATGCGTTTATCTGCCTTAGCTCCCTCTGCCTTTCCTGTGTTGCGCATGGCACAGGCAATATTCCAGAGAACATAGCCTTGGAGGTCTTTTTCTTCAACTTGAAACCTAGTTCCCTAAACTAATTTTTAAGGATCCTCCATTTTCCATTCATATTGTCATTGGTTCCAACATGGACCAAGACAGCTGGGTCCTGTCCAGCCCCTCCCAGTAGTTTGTCCACTCGGTCCACCACATGACCGCAAACCATTCGGTTGAAGGGATCCGGGAGACAAACTATTCTATCAGTCCTCCTGATGATAGAACCCCCTATGACTACCAATTGTCTTCCTTCCTGCGTTTCCCTCCCCACCACTACTAGATGTGCTGTTCTCCCGGCTGTTAGGGGTAGCAGTAACATATAGAGTTGCCACCACTGGGTCTGCCTCCTGCACATCTTCACATAACTTTGCAAACATGTTGGGGTGCTCCAACACAAGGCTGGCCTTCCTTTTCTGGGGGCCCCTACCACTCCCTCTAGTTACATTAACCCAACTCCTTACATGCTCATCCTGATTAACCTCTCCACCCTCCACATCTAAGCCATTAACTGCCTGCTCAGTGAGCAGGAGACCCCTCTCAAGGTGATCCAGTCGATCCAGTTTATCATCCATAAACACTAGTGTCCTAGTGCCACAGGCACATGCACGCCCAAGCCATCACACTGCTTCCCCCATGTTTTACAGATGATGTGGTATGCTTTGAATCATGAGCTGTTCCACGCCTTCTCCATACTTATTTCTTGCCATCATTCTGGTAAAGGTTGATCTTGGTTTTATCTGTGCAAAGAATGTTTTTTCAGAACTGTGCTGGCTTTTTTCAATGTTTTCGAGCAAAGTCCAATCTAGCCTTTCTATTCTTGAGGCTTAGGAGTGCCTTGCATCTTGCAGTGCACCCTCTGTATTTACTTTCATGCAGTCTTCTCGTTATGGTAGACTTGGATATCGATACGCCTACTTCCTGGAGAGTGTTGTTTACTTGGTTGGCTGTTGTGAAGGCGTTTCACTTCACCATGGAAAGGATTCTGTGATCATCCACCACTGTTTTTTTCCGTGGACGTCCAGGTCTTTTAGCATTGCTGAGTTCACCAGTGCTTTGTTTCTTTCTCATGATGGGCCAAACTGTAGATTTTGCCACTCCTAATAATGTAGCAATTTTCTCAGATGTTTTTTTTAATGTTCTTGCCCTTAAGGATGGCTTGTTTCACCTGCAAAGAGAGCTCCTTTGACCGCATATTGTCTGTTTACAGCAAAATCTTCCACATACAAGCACCCCTCCTTAAATCAACTCCAGGCCTTTTATCTGCTTGATAATGACATAACAAAGAAATTGCCCACACCAGCCCATGAAATAGCCTTTGAGTCAATTGTCCAATTTACCTTTGAGCCCCTAAAATGAAGTGATTGTGTAAAAAAAAAAAAAAAAAGGCTTTAGTTCCTCACATTTTTATGCAATATTTTTGTTTAACCCACTGAAATAAACCTGAAAGTCTGCAGTTCAATTGCATCCGAGTTGTTTCATTTAAAATTAATTAGGGTAATGCAGAGAACCAAAATTAGAAAAAAGTTGTCTCTGTCCAAATATTTATGGACCTAACTGTATATACTAGCACGTTTGGTTTAAATGTGTTGATGCGTTTCCTAGTGATGGTGGAACATAGCAAGTTTGGTTGAGATGTCTCCATGCATTTCGTCCAAATATAGCTCTGACATATAGCACAGCACTGTACAAAGATGACAGGTGCACTCACAGGAGTCTAAGCCATATGTATGGCAAGTTTGGTTGAAATGTCTCCATGCGTTTTCGAGTGATGGTGGAACAAACACACACACGTACATCCGATTTTATATATATAATTTTTTTTTATAAATATTGCCACCCTTGTATTTGTCAAACAATGTACCACTTTTCCCAGAAAATTGTTGCAATTACAAATGCTTGGTATTGTGATGTTTATTTCTTTTCTTGGCACTAGAAGAACACAAAAAAGCAGAGAAAAAAAATCTGAGACATTCCAAACAAAACGTCAAAATGTCCTGGACAAAAATATTGGAACCCTTAACTTAATACTTGGTAGCACACTCTTTGGAAGAAATAACTGATGTTAATCCCTTTATATAACAATCAATGAGTCTTACATCTTTCTACTGGAATGTTGGACCACTCTTCCTTTACCCGCTTATACACACACACACACACACACACACAAGTATTGTTTATCTAGGGGGCAGCATTTGGCATGCCATTGTTGGTTAAATCTGTTTGTCGTGTAGATACGGTAGTTGGCCACTGTTTGTCATTCATCTTCTTTCTAATTCTTTGTCCTTCTTCTACCTGTGTCATCTGATCTTGAACCACTGACAAAAGATCCAAAGATTGACTGCAGAACCCTGACCGAGGTGGCACAGAAGTTAGCGGCTCTAAGTACAGGGATTTCGTCAAAACCATGGTCCCATCAGTTACCTACCTACCAGGTGATGCCCAAAAGCCATTTTTAAAGTTACTGGATGACACCAAAAGCTATGACAGGCTAAAAGTCAAGATCCCTCAGCAACTTGGTCTCATTCCTGCTGTTCGGGCCCTGTTCAGGTGTACATAAGTGGCCTTACTAGCCTGACAGGTCACCCCATTCCCAGTTACATGACCTGGTGTAATGCGTCTCAAAGGAATGAAGAGTTCCTGTTTGCCTAGCCAGTTTGTACTTTCCTTCATATGACTGTGGTGAAAGTGGAGACCAACCTTTTCCAAGTGTTGCTGGACTTGGGAAGCTTAGGTATTTGGTGATTAGCTGCAGGTGCTATGCATTAGTGCGCTGTGTATCCATAGGGAAACTAAAAGGCTATGGGTAATATGCTTTGCCTTATGCCCTCTTCTGTAGTCTGCTGGCCCATCATAGAGATTCCTTTTGAAAGAATGGCCAAAGTCCTTGTCAAACCACTGGCTAAAGGGCATCAATATATTTTAGTAGTGCTTGACTATGCCACCCGGTAGCCTGAAGCAAATTCTGCGATTTCTAAAACAATTGCCAAAAAATTGTTTCACATGTCTGCACAGACAGGAATTCCAAAGAAATTTTAACTGATATATGTATAAGGTCTTGAAGTAATTGTGTCGTCTGTTAAGAAACAAGCAGCTGCGTATCTCGGTGTACCATACACAGACAGATGGGTTGGTAGAATGCTTAAAAAAACCTTAAAGGGGATGTTGACAAAAGTAGTTGAAAAGGATGGGAGGCACTGGGATTGCCTACTGCCGTATCTGATGTTCACAATCCGAGAGGTGCCCCAGTCTCCTGCAAGATTTTAGTCTTTTGAGTTGGTATATGGTAGCACCCCTGTGGCAAGATTGAACAAAAGGAAACTCCCCATATAATCCCCATGTGATAGAACAAATTTTCTTAATACAGGACAGAATCATGGCAGTTAAGCATTTGGTCAGGGATCATTTGCAATGGCTCAGGAGGCCCAGAGTCATGAGTACAATTGCTCAGGGAAGGTTCAAACTTTCATCTCTGGTGACCGTGTGCTTGTCCCCACAGTAGAGAGCAAGTGGCAGGGACCATACGAAAGTGTGGACAAGGTAGGGGAGGTAAAATTACATGGTTTAGCAAAAGACCTCAAAATCCAGAGGGGGGTGTTTTGGAGGTAATCATAGCTGAATATCTTTATATCTAAGGCTTCCCAAAAGCAGGAGGCTAAAGAATTAAGCATGACATGGTTACATATTACCACATCCGCAGTAGAAGAAGTAAAAGCCGTGGGCAGGCAGTGGCTGAGGAGGTCCATATGATGTTAGAGCTCAGGGTGACTGAATGATCTAACAAGGAGTGGAGCAGCTGCATTGTTCTGGTTCTCAAGATTGATGGTTCATTGTAATGTTCCAATGACTTTTTAAAGCTTAATGCGGTATCAAAGTTTGTTGCTTACCCAATGCCAAAAATTGATGAACTTATGGGCCAACTTGGCTAGGTCTAACTTGGTACACAACCACCCTTGATTTAACAAGGGAATTTTAGGAAGTGCCACTTACTAAGGAAGCTAAAAAAAAAGCCCCTTTTCTACTCTGAAAAGTCTGTGGCAGTATGCAAATGGAATTAGGCCTGCAGGGGGCCCCAGCTACATTTCAACAGATGATGATTGAGATTTTTACCCCACATAAGCAGTTTGCGTTGGCCTACTTAGATGATATGGTGATTTTCAGCAGTTATCTCTCCAAGGTACAGTCAGTGGTGGATTCCCTGAGATAAGCAGCTTTGACAGCAAACCCAAAATATTGTGCCATGGGCCGGGAGGAGGCCTGTTACTTTGGCTACACTGTTAGGAGTAGACTTGTAAAACCCCAGGTGAATGCAGTCAAAAGTTGGCTCCTGCCCCAGGAGCCTGAGCTTTTATTTGAAATGACTGTGTGCTATCTGCTAAAGATTGTTTGAATTGACCACTGTTGACCTGTTTAAATGTTTGTTGCAAATCCCCACAGCAAGCTCACAGTACAAAGATTACTAACAAACACATTTTTACTGTGATTTGTGGTGAGGCTTTTAAACTCATCTGGAATATCCAGTTCAGGTTTGGCCACTGGTTCACAAAAAAGGCGCTACAAAACTGAAGCAGAGCAAGGTTAAGTACATTTTGCATGAAGGAGCTTGGCTAGAAGAAAAGATTAGCTGAACTAAATCTATTTGAGAATATGTGATTCATTAACCATATATTGATGCAGATAGTGAACCTGGTGTAAAGTACAATGAATGTAAACCCTCTATATAAAAATGCTGCTTTACAGTAAGGGCTCAGAGTAGCTATATGTCAGAATCCGTATCTGATCCCAGGGCTGCTACTGTGTCTATTTACTCCGTCTGATTTCACAGTCAACCTTCCCTGATACTTTGTATTGTGACAAACTCCGAGTCCCCCCCTTTGTCTTCTTATTTAAGTTCTGGATTTCCTGATTGCCTGATTATTGTGCCCCTGCCAGTGTCTCACTCTGCTACTGTTGCTGTCTTGCTCTTAATGCTACTCGCTTGTGTACTTACCTTTAGCTATGGAATTTGTGACTAATCTGCTTGCTGCTGATCTACCTGGAATACTGACTTTGGCTCTTTCCCTGACCACTCTCCTGTCTCACTCCTGCATAAATACCTCTACCAATGTACTGAACCCAGCATGTTTATCTGTGCTGGCTCTCTTGCTACAGCTATTGGTCTTTGCAGCTATCCAGTCCCCAGCTCAGTCATTTTAACAATAAAGCTGAATGCATTCCAAACTTCACAGAATGACCGGCCATAAATATTTTAAAAGTAGTAACTGTTATGAATTTTTAGGACTGTACAGAGGATATCCATATTTCTTAGAAAATCAGAAAAGTTTTTTTTTGCCATGGATCATAGTTTATATTAGTTTTTTTTCCATTTTACCCAGATAAACTGTGGTTTTAGGGTTCTATGTATGCAGGCTTTCTCCAGTTTCTCTTGCAAAGATGTTTCCGCACTCCTTGATTGGATTCCACCTGTGGTACAATAAATTGATTGGACATGATTTGGAGGCACGCAAATGAAAAAGGTTTTGCACAACCTCTTCCACGTGCTAGTCACCTGGCCAAAATAAGCATTCCATGGAGACAGGCCTTAGTCTGAGAGGTGACCTTTAACCCCATGATCACTCTGGCTGAGCTCCAGAGATCTTGTGTGAAGATGGAACGAAGTTCCAGAAGAACAATCATAACTGCTGCAGCCTTGGCTAGATGGAAGTACTGTATATCTTCTGTTCAAGCACATGAAAGCACCTGAAACTGTCAGGAACAATGTTCTCTGGTCTGATAAAACCAAATCCCAATGCCCCAATACCATCCTAACCGTAAAACAAAGGGGTGGCATCATCATGCTGTGGGGGTGTTTTTTTAAACCCTATTGAACATCTTTATAGAGACCTGAAAATGGCTGTCCACTGCTGGTCCCCATCCAACCTGAATGACCATGAGAACATTTGCAAAGAAGATTGCCAGAAACTCTCCCCAATCCAGGTTTGCAAACATGTTATATTATACCCAAAAATACTCATAGTGGCAAACTGACAGTGAGAGAACATGCAGCAAATCTGCTTTAGGGCTCCTGTCTTTGTTTATTGGCCAAAACAGCAACAGAAAATAAACTCACAGGGCTTTGTTTCGGCAATACAGAAACGTCCATAATCAAAAATATACATTCTTCTGCTAATACAGAGGCCTGAATGCTTTCTAAATAAAATGTGACTTTGTTTAGACAAACACAGTCTGACCCACAGTCAGTCCTACCTACAGTTACTAGCTGCATAGCACAAGGCATCTAACCTTGTTCTTGCAGATTCCTAGTAAAACCTGCCCCAGAACAGAAAGTTTGAACAATCGGGTTTGATCTCGGGTGTAGATGCATAGGTCCCACATAGCATCTAACCAGCACTCTAGTAACACAGGTGCCTTTTTTGTCACTGGGTTACACTAGGTACAGTCATGTCCAAACAACACACTTCGCATTGTAATGTTTTATGTGTCAGAACAAGAAATAGATCATCTGGTCCTTAGCAGGTTTCAAAATCCTTCAAATCTAATCATCAGCTGTAAATCACATAGGGTTCCACTGACCATTTTTTCTTAGGTCCTGTGGATGCAAAACAAGGTCAAATGATCACCTATCCTCTATATATAGCAACTATATCTTCTATATATAGCACCTTTGCAAACCCAAGCCATGGTATATTCTATATGTTCTTTCTGTATGTTGTTTTTCTAAATGTATTCTTATGAACTTTAACATTTAACATGTTAGCTGAGGCCTGAAGATTCTATATATGTAACTTATTGTTCTTGTTTTGTTTTCAATTATTTGGCATTTCCTTTTTTTTTTTTTATCGTCTGTAGATTTGCAGACAATATGTGGCAAAACACTGGTAGATCTCTTAAGGTTGTCCAACATGTGATAAAATGTGATAAACTCGTACATTTTGAAGATTGTCAGGTAAAGTGGTAGGATTTCTTCATGTGTAGCCAACCTAAATATTGTAATTATATGTATTTTAACAGGAAGCTTTGACAATTGCAAAAGCGCAAGTTGAAATGGGAGCGCAAGTTCTGGACATCAACATGGATGATGGAATGCTGGATGGACCCAGGGCCATGGCAAGATTTTGTAATTATATTGCTTCTGAACCAGATATTGCTAAGGTAAAATGTTTTAATTTCTACAACTATTTTTTAAATTTGACTTCTACATTGAATGTGCCACCCTGAAATATATGCCCAATTCTCTTCAGGCTACTGAATTCATATCTGTCTGTTAACAGAGCATGATGCTTATTATTCAGCTGTACATTAATCATAGATAGTAATGAACAATGTAAATGCTACATTTCAAGCAGTGATTGAGATCCAGTGATCTAGATTCCCCAATTTAGCCAAAAAGATTTTATCTGTGTTACGGGGCTTCATTTTTTTTTTGAGTTTTGGGAGTGGATTATTGTATTGTTAGCTATTCATTTATTTTGTATTGGAAACATAAAAGAAAATGAATATGTAATGTGACTTGTTTTTAAATATGGACGTCTGCGGCAGTCTATCAGATTGTCACAAATTATGTTTACAGCTAATGCAGTCTTTTGTGCATCAACTATTTGCTTCTGTCAAGCTGCAATTTATAATTTATACTGATAAAAGTGTTTCCATTAAGATATTTGAGTACCCAGTGATGTAGCTGGAAAGTGGTTTAAAGGATTTAAAAAATCCTAACAAAGAAAAGATGCAGTTTTGTGCCCTTGTCAAAACTAGCCTTGAGTAATCAAATCAATACCTTATTCTGATACAAAATTTTTAGAGCAGGTGTACTTTGCATATCTAACATTTCACTACACACACACATATACATATACATGCTATATATATATATATATATATATATATATATATATATATATATATTCGATGTAGAGCCCTCCAATCCTTCTCCTTGAACAGACACTCATTTGCATGCGTAGTTGAACAGATTCACTTTAGGAAATTACAAGATAAATTTGTTCTGTGTTTTAGGTTCCTCTCTGCATTGACTCATCAAACTTTGAAGTAATTGAAGCTGGACTGAAATGCTGTCAGGGTAAATGTATAGTAAATAGTATCAGTTTGAAAGAGGGAGAAAAAGAATTCCTGGCAAAAGCTAAAAAGATAAAGCAGTTCGGTGCAGCAATGGTTATTATGGCTTTTGATGAAGTGGGACAGGTATGTTATCTAATTGTCTAACGCAACATTTTATCACACATTCTTAAAAGTGTACCCATACATAATGGAAAACATTTGTAGTAGCCTTGCAGTTTTTAAAGGTTCTGTCAAAAGTCCTTAACATGCCAAATAATCCTTGGAAAACAAGCAAAACATTTTATTTGTTTGCAATTTATGGTCTTTATAGTAAAAAGTTTAGCATATGGAAGCAAGTGCAGAGAAAAGTTGAAACCTGTCAAAAAGAATCTATTAATACACTAAACTGCTCATTAAACAAATGACAACAGGCTACTAAGATGTTCATGTTACATATAAAAAAATATATTTAAATCCAAACAAACTTTTTAGCCCACTAAATACATTTATGATACATGATACCAAAAAAGGCTTTGTCTTAGATGCAAAGCTTGTTTTGTCAGAATGCTTCAAAAAGAGGGCCCTTATTATGTGTGTAAAGCGTAAAGCACGAGAACTCTGATCTCTGAAGGTCTGAGATGCTACACCCCCCCCATTATGTGTGTAAAGCGGGCCCTTATTATGCGTGTAAAGCACAAGAACTCTGATCTCTGAAGGTCTGAGATGCTACATCCCCCCCCCCCGCCTTCACAGCACAGGGCATGATCTGTCATGATTACAGAACTGCACTGAAGACATACAGGGTACAGGCACTTTTACATTATTTCCATTATTGGGACAAACTATTTTTAGAAAAAAACAATTAAGTATATGTGGATTTTGCTCAACGTTAAATACACTTTGTCTTTTTATCATTTCTTAAATTAGGCCACTGATCAAGACACAAAGGTCAAAGTATGTACTAGGGCTTATAACCTTTTGGTTACTGAACTGAATCTGAATCCCAGTGATATCATTTTTGACCCAAACATCTTGACAATTGGAACTGGCATGGAGGAACACAACAATTATGCCATTAATTTTATTAAAGCTACCAAAATTATTAAGGTGAGTTTGTTTATGTGGAATTGTATATTTTTCTTTCACATTGTGGTTAGGCTGACTTTAAAGGTAAACAATATTTTTGCCTTTACTTTTTTAAAAAAGTTTATTAATTTTCCAATTTTAAATTACAAAAATTGGTAAAATAAACAATAACAAGAAGGAAAAGGAAACCTAGTATAAGGGGCTATCAAAAATAATTATCACTTCTTAACTGTCCAAACTAGCCTAGATTTGCAAATTTAAAAAAAAGCTTGGGAACTATTAAGTATTTATTGTTATCTTTACAAAAGGTTTAATCAAGAATTATTATAACATAACCATTCTTCAAATCTTTTAGGTCCCCTTACTCTATATCAGAATTATCTCAAGTAACCAGGGTGGGGTAATAAACATCTTTTAGGTCCCCTTACTCTAAATCAGAATTATCTCAAGTAACCAGGGGTGGGGTAATAAACAGAACGGAAACAAAGAAAAACAATTCAGCATTATGAACCACGGTAGAGAAAAGAAAAAAAAAAGTTAGGGGAGGGATAAGTTATTTGTGGAAACCAATTGGGTGAGGAAGAGTATAGAGGGGAATACACTTCTAGAGATTACACATGGCAACATTTAATCCACGGATCCCATGTCTTATTAAACTTTTTCAGGGTGTTCTTAAGGGTGTACATGTCAATTTATCATTATTCTTTACACTGGGGAATGCATTTTTTGTTGAGTTAGATCTTACACTTGTTTTTTTTACAAAATTTTGGTTGGTGAATCCAGAAATGACCCCAGTTTTTGCTATCGCATCCAGTTTTTACAATACAGAGTACCCTGCATTTTTGTCAAAAAACATGAAAATTTTACATAAAATGAAAAATAATGAAATAATAACTTTAATGTACTGTTTATTTAAATTTCTTTTGTTCATACAAAGGATGTATTGTTACTTTTGTTACCATTTTTTATTACAGTAAAACATTTGAAAATGTATCTGGTAAGTTAAGGTAAACATTTACGCTTATGGCCTTACCTGAAGTGTTTAGTGTTAGGACAATCCCGCCGGATGCTCCAACAATAGTCAGCCATCATATGTACATCCCATCTACCCTGATACCGTCCTTTCATGACCTTCAAATCTTGGTGGCATCGTTCACCTTGCTCATCACTGACTGATCAAGGTTTTCCGGGAAGTTAAAAAGATGGCTATTCAGAAAATGCACCTTGATGCTCATATTGCTACCAAGCATTTTGTAGCTCTCCAAGAGTTTATGGAGAGTTTCTGTGTAATTATTTGCTTGTGTGTTTCCAAGAAAATGCTTGACAATAGCTTTGAATGATAACCAAGCATTCTTTTCGACTTCTGACATTGTCCTGATGAAATGTTCATCTTGGATGAGCTGCCAAATCTGTGGACCATCAAACACACTCGCCTTTATTTTTTCAAATGACAGGCTAGGAAATGCCAAAATGAGGTACTTGAAACAGTCTCCGTCAGTTGGCAAAGCTTTAACGAACTGCTTCATCAGACCCAGTTTCATGTGCAGAGGCAGGAATATAATATTCATTCTATCAACAAGTGGCTCATGTAGAATGTTTGGATCACCTGGTTTTAGAGCAGATCCTGGAGCCCAATTCCTATCCACCCGATGCCTCTCACAAGCTCTGCTGTCCCACATGCACAGATAACAGTGATATTTGGTGTATCCGTGTTGCTCACCAAGAAGGAAGCATACCATTTTAAGGTCAACACATATGACCGATTGTGTTGGTAATATTGCAACAACTCAATCACTCTCTTTATGTCTGCATATTCTTCGATTGGCCAATTGGGACTTACTCAAATATATTGCCATTGTGAAGGAGGACACAATTTAAGCTCTGTTTTGAGCTATCGATGAATAGTCGCCATTCAGTTGAGTTAATTATTTGGAATTCCCAATTCCTCCATTAAACCAGATATGTTATGGCAATACACAAAGCCACTGTCAGTTCTAAAGTACTGCAGAAATGCAATTTCTCTGGTTGGAAAGTATGATACCTTTGTTCCTTTTTCAAGTAAGTTTTTCTTAAGCAGTCTTGATGCTAGGAGTTCTGAAGCCTTCTTCAATAGTCCAAAATCACGTGCCAAATCACTCAGCTCATGCTGATCAAATCCCTTACGAACGAGTCCTCTTTAATGTCAAGCTCTTCGTTATTGTTGTCACATAGTTCATCACCATAATCATGTTCTTCAAGAGAGGGTAGTGTAATGAAAACCGGTACTGAGATTTCATGTGAATGAGCCACTGGGCGTATAGCCAATGGTAGATTAGGATACTCTGTTACATTTATTTTTCTTGTTAAATCCTCAAGTTTTCACTATACAAAAGTAACAGTCACTGAAATGATCTCCTGGCTCTTGCCAAACCATAGGTACACCAAATCCTATCATATCACTTGTTCCTTTTTTCCACATCCGTAAACCCTCGACACACTGTTTGCACACCTTATGAGTGTAGGCTTGCTCTACAAATGTGCTGATGTTCACCCTTTGGCTGGGAATGGTGAACCTGCCACAGATATAACAAAATGAATCAGGGTTGTTTAGGCACTTACGACGAGAAACAGCAGAGCCAGACAAGATTTGAAAGAAAGGAAATATGTGTGTAAGTAGAAAAATACATTTTGCCTATTCACTCTGTAGAGCAGCGCACAACCTGCTCACTCTTGGCTGGTGTAACAAGTGGCTTTTAATCAATAAATTAATTAATTAATAAGTGGAATTGGATAACACAGGAGTTTAAAAACAAAAAGGAGGTAAATCCTTATAGTACCCACAAACTATAAGTAAACTTTTACAATTCCTTGTAAACAAACACAAATTCTAACTGGGAAAATGTGTGGTAGCAAGGTGGAAGGTTTGGTTCAGTGCACATTCTGCCATATGTATGCACAGGTGAATTCCGCTGTGACAGATGTGAGCAAGTCACCCTTCTGGTATCTCGCATTGGAGAGCGGGAGAAGCACATTGCAACACTAAAATCAGTCGATCACCTTAAGAGGGGTCTCCTACTCCCTGAGCAGGTAGTTACTGGCTTAGATGTGGAGGGTGAAGAGGTTAATGAGGATAAACATATAGGGAGTTTGGTTAATGTAGCTCGAGGGGAGTGGTAGGGGCACCCTGAAAAGGAAGGCCAGTCCTGCATTTGAGCACCCTAACATGTTTGAAAAGTTATGTGAAGATGTGCAGGTGGCAGACCCAGTGCTGGCAACTCTAGATTTTACTGCTTAAAAGCCCGGAGAGCGGATAAACTAGTAGGGGAGGGTAGGGAAATGCAGGAAAAAAAAGACATTTGGTTTTCATAGGGGATTTATTGATCAGAAGGACTGATAGAATAGTTTGTTGCCCGGATTCCTTCAACTGAATGGTTTGCTGTCTGCCTGGGTGCCAAGGTTCGGCATGTGGTGGACCGAGTGGACAAATGACTGGGAGGGGCTGGAAAGGACCCAGCTGTCTTGGTTCATGTTGGAACCAATGACAAGGTAGATGGAAGATGGAGGATCCTCAAAAATCAATTTAAAGAACTAGGTTTCAAGTTGAAGGAAAGGACCTCCAGGGTTATGTTCCCTGGAATATTGCCTGTGCCATGCGCAACACAGGAAAGGCAGAGGGAGATTAGACAGCCAAACACATGGCTAATGTCCTGGTGCAAAAGGGGAGGGTTTGGGTTCATAGAGCACTGGACTGACTTTTCATTGGGGTACAACCTGTATACCAGAGATGGTTTGCACCTAAATTAAATGGCGTCTGCTGTGCTAGGGGAAAGCTTTAGGGGAATGGTGGAGGGATATTTAAACCAGGACAGAGGGGGGTGGAACAGTTAAATAAGGTGGCAAAAAGGTTAGTCAGGGGTCAGCCACTAGTGGAGGGTGGATTGGGGATAGTTGGGAGGAGGGTTATGGATAAATTTATATGTGCAGTACTAGTTGTACTTAAAAAACACGATTTGGCAAACAATGCTGGTAAATGCAGCAGTGGTTTAAAGAGCCTGTTCACCAATGCTAGAAGTCTAGCAAACAATATAGGGGAGTTGGAAGCCTTAATGAGTGAAGACCATTATGACTTAGTTGGCATTGCTGAATCCTGGCTTTGTTCTTCACATGACTGGGCTGTCAATAGTCCTGGTTATAGTCTCTTTCGTAAAGACAGAGTGAAACGAAAGGGTGGTGGTGTCTGTATGAGAGAAGTGATGTGAAAGTGAATGTGAAAGCAGAAATTGCAGATGGAACAAGTGATGAGGTTGAGGCATTATGGGTGGAGTTCAATGTGGGGTTGAATACCACACAATTAATTATTAGAGTCTCCTATAGGTGCCCCAGTGCTAAGGACGAAATAGAGAATCAACTACTAGCACAGATAGAAAAAGCAGCAAAGAGTGGAAGTGTTTTAATTATGGGAGATTTCAGCTACGCTGACACTGACTGGAGGCACTACAGGAACAGCAAAAGGGAAACAATTTGTGAGTTTAATATAAGATAATTTTATGGTACAGTTTATAGAAGCCCCAACTAGAAATGATACTCTGCTGGACCTAGTTCTATCTAACAATGCTGAGCGTATAATAAATGTGCATATAAAAGAGAATCTGGGTAGCTGTGACCATAATATGATTTCATTTAATGTATGTTGTAAACAGGAAAGATATAAACTAAATATATATCAAATATATATATATATATATATAAAATAAGATATAAAAATGTAATTTTATGGGAGCAAATTTTCCATTATTAAGGGCAGCTCTCTGTGACTTGGACTGTGAGACAATATTGTCCTCAAGGAGCACAGAACAGAAATTAGAATGTTTCAAGTCTGTTCTGCAAAAGCACACTGAAAAATATATTCCAATGGGTAATAGGTTTGAGACTAAAATTAAAACCTTTGTGGCTCACAGATGATGTTAACAAAGCCACAAGGAACAAAAAAAGGCCATTCCAAAAATAAAAAAATGATCCCCTTCATCATTTGAAAACCATAAAGAATATAACAAAAGATGTAAAAAGGAGATAAAATGTGCAAAACTTCAAAATAAAAGACAGATTGTAAAGGAAAGTAAGGTAAACCCCCAAAAAATGTGTAAATATATTAACAGCAAAAAAGATCAGGTCTGAGCATGTAGGCCCCTTAAAGGATGTCTTTGGTTTGGTAAAAGGATAAAGAAAAGGCAGATTTACTGAACACTTTTTTTTAGGTCTGTGTACACAAAGGAAAAGTCCTAATTCATAACAGCAATGTCACTCTCTTAAATGAGTCACAGTGGCTGAAAATTGATATGATTGAGAAACAATTGGGCAAAATTAAGGTTGACAAAGTACCAGGAACTGATGGGATTACATCCACGTGTCCGCAAATAGCTGAGCTCGGGTATTTCAAAGCTAATATTTCTAATTTTTAGAGACTCTTTAGTCACTGGCATGGTACTGATAGACTGGCGTTAGGCCAATGTGGTTCCTATCGTCAAAAAGGGAGCAAAGTCATTACCAGGTAACAGACTGGTTAGTTTAACCACTGTAGTTGGAAAGGTCCTTGAGAGTTTGATAAGGAACCACATAGAAAATATTATTATAAGTGATAGTCAGCATGGCTTCAAGAAAGACTGAAGTTGTCAAACAAGTTTACTCTCATTTTATGAGGCAGTAAGTAAACAAGTAATTGGTGGAATAGCAGTTGATATAGAGTACTTGGACTTTGCTAAAGCATTTGACACAGTATACCACAGATGATTAATATGCAAGTTAGGTTCAATAGGTTTAGAAAAGTGAATCTGTAAATGGATAGAGAACTGGCTTAAAGACCGCATCAAGAGAGTTGTAATTATTGATTGATACTCTGAATGGTCAAAGGTTATTAGTGGTGTACCCCAGGGTTCAGTGTTGGGACCTTTACTGTTTAACATCTTCATAAATGATGTTGAGTTTGGGATTAAAAGTACCATTTCTGTGTTTGCAGATGACACCAAACTATGTAATGGAATTAAGTCCATACAGCATGCCTATATTCTATAAGCAGAGGTTGTTGTACTGTTTGATTGGGCAGCCAAGTGGCAAATGACATTTAATAAAGGTAAATGTAAAGTTATGCACTTGGGGGCTAACAACATGCATGCTTCATACTGTCTAGGGGGAATACATTTTGGAGAGTCAGAAATGGATTATGGTAGCTCATGGGTTATAGTAGCTCATAGACTTAGTAACAGCATGCAATGCCAAGCTGCAAAATCTAAAGCTAGTACTTTCTTGTATTAAAAGAGGAATAGACTGCAGAGATGGAGACATAATCCTGCTCTTGTACAAAGCATTGGTCAGACCACATCTGGAATACGCAGTCCAGTTTTGGGCCCTAGTTAACAAAAAGGTCATTGTGGAATTGGAGAGAGTGCAGAGAAGGGCAACTAAACTAATAAAAGGAATGGAGGAGCTCGGCTACGAGGATATGATCACCCTGTATCAATATATAAATGGTCCATATAGAGAACTTTCTTCCCAATTATTTACTTTGAGATCATTACAAAGAACAAGAAGGCACTCTGTGTATGGAGGAAAAGAAGTTTAAGCTCCGGATAAGGAAAGGATTCTTCACTGTAAGGTCTGTGAAGATGTGAAATCTGCTCCCTCAGGAAGTAGTTTTAGCAACTACTATAGATTGCTTTAAAAAAAGCTGTATGTTTTTCTAGAAGCACAGAATATAACTGAGTATTAAGGATATAAACTAAACATAACAGGGACTGTTGATCCAGGGAACATCCAATTGCCTCATGGACTCAGGAAGGAATTTTTTTCCCCTGTTGAAGCAAATTGTATCAGGGTTATTTTTGCCTTCCTCTGGACCAACTATGTCTTATAGGGTTTGATATCTGGGATATTTTTTTCTTTCCCTAGTGGTTGAACTGGAGGGACTTATGTCTTTTTTCAATCTAACCTTTTGTGTAACTGTATGTAACTATGTTTATTTTATTATTCAACGGTGGATAATTGAGTTTGTATAACGAAGAGACATCCTTTCCTATCTTAATGCCTAAGTAGGTTATACACTCGGTGGCCAGCTGGAATGACGTTCTGGTCAGCCAGGGTCTATTCCGCAGGGGGTTAATGGCAGTATTTCGCTTTTGGTAATATTGATTTTAAGGCCCGCCAGCTTCTCATATTCCTGAAAAATTCTATCAATTTGAGGGATATCTGTCGCGTGATCGGAGTTGAATAATGTGTCATCGGTAAAAAATGCAGTGCGCAATTCTACCTTGCCCCCTATATGGATACTATGGAGTTCAGGGGAATCTTGCAGATGGCGTACCCGGGTCTCCAGTGCTATAATAAAAAGCAAAGGAGGCAGAGAACAACCCTGTCTTGTCCCTCTCCTGAGTGGTATCTGTTTGGAGAGAAAACCAGTGGTGTGAACCCTGGCTTGCGGTTTGTCTTACATGGTCTTAAGTAGATCAAGAAAAGGGCCCTGCATTCCAATTTTCTGTAAAGACAATAAAAGCCATCCGACATCAATATTGTCAAATGCTTTTTCCGCGTCGATACTGACAATTGCTATATCTTGTTGTGGGTGTGACTTTGCATTTTCCAGAGCCGCTAGTACCATATTAGACGTGGCTGATCTACCACACACAAATCCCACCTGGGACTGTGATATTAAAGATGGTAAAAACCTGGCTAAATGATCCGCCATAATTTTGAATAAAAATTTGGCATCTAGGTTAATTAGGGATATTGGCCTGTATGCTGCTGGGTCCCATGGATCCCTTCCTTTTTTAGGAAGAACTTTTATGTATGATTCTTTACCGGATGGTAGGTATTATCCAGACCCCCCACAGATGATTATACAGATGGCCCAGGTCTTGTACTATATCCTGCTTCAGAATTTTGTTAAGTTCTGAAGTAAGGTTGTCAGGGCCTGGGGCTTTGCCATTAGCTGTTTGGAATATTACACTATATATTTCAGCATTCGTAATAAGTACGTTCAGCTGTTTCTGGGTTAGAGAGGGCTACGAAAGAGCAGCCAAAAAATCTCCATCACTTGAGAGAAAATCTTTTTTCCTTGTATAGGTCAGTATAAAAATCCGCTAGATCGGCAGAAATTTGAGCCAGGTGGGTCACTTCCGATCCCTCATCAGTATACAGCGCAGGGATGAAGGTGGGTTTGTATTTAGGGTGTATCAAATTGGCCATTTTCCCTGCCTTATTTCCAAACTTGTGCAGGTTCAAGTCATTATGTTTCCCATTGTTTTGCTTGTATCTCTCCAGCCATGTGTCAAATTAAGTTTTGGCCTTCAGCCATTAAGATCTCGATTCTTTAGTTAGATCAGTAGTCATTTGAGACTGAGTGGCCCTCAATTTTGCTAAGGCTGTTAAGTAATTATGCTTCTTCCGTTTCTTTTGATTCGACATTTAACCCCTAACTCTGCCTCTAAGATAGGCTTTGGCTGCCTCCCAGAATTAAACAGGGTTGTCCCTATTTGCAGAATTACTGGATACATAGTCAAGTCATGCTAATTTGAGCTCCGCCTGAAAAGCAGGGTCAGAGCATAAATGGGAAGGGAATCTCCAAATCCATGCATCCCCTTTAGGAATAGTGCCAGTTAGCCTAATAATTATGGGTGCATAAACAAAGATGACCATGGGTAAGGTTTGCAGGGAGTCTATTCTCTGCACACGTGGATCTATACAGAATAGGTAATCAATTCTGGACTGCGAGAGAGGTACTTGTGACACAGGTAAGTAGTCTTTCTAACGGGCCAAACATCTCGCAAATCTGTTGCTTCTGCGAAATACTCAGGGAGCTCTCTTGATCACGTCCCCAGTCTTACCCATTCAAAGGTGGGCCAGCCCGTTGGCAGGGACCCATCCTGTCTTCAGATACACACAACGGAGTTGAAATCTCTGCCCATAATAAATTTGGGGAAGAGTCCCTGGCCACCCATTTTGTAGCCTGCGCAAAAAAGTGGATCCCTAGAGTGTTCCGGGCGTACACATTGACAATGATACATCTGGTGTTACCCAGTGTTAAATGGAGTTTCACATATATCCCTTCCTTGTTACTATGTACCCCCCCCCCACCTCAGCTTGCAAATTTCTGTTTAACAGGAACAGAACTCCCACCTTTCTTCCGACAGCAGGGGCACCCAGTACCTCTTCCACCCACAATCTCTGCATTCTGGAAAAATCCCTTCCCAGATGTGTCTCTTGTAGCATTGCAGTGTCCGCCTTCATGCATTTCTGGTGCTTTAGGACCGCCATGCTATTTTTGGGGGGTCTCGGCCCCTAATGTTTCATGATAATTTTCGTATAAAAGGTAATGTACTCCAGGATCTTCCTGTGAGGATCTTGAGAATCTCTTTAAGTTCGCAAAACAGTTGACAGTCTGAAGCTGACAGTCTTCCGGAGTGTGGTTCCATTAGTTGCTTTTTTCGGTGACTGGGACCGGACTTTTTGATAGACTTGCGAGTGTGAGGTTTCTGGGGAGGAGGCCCCTTTCTGGGGTATTTTCCCGCACTAGGGAGGTTATCCGAGCTTGAACAAAATCCTCGAAGGTAAAGGTGTGGTGTTCCCCTTCCTGGCTGTATAAATGCAGTGTTGCTGGGTAGGTCAAGCTAGACTTGCTCCTACGTT
Organism: Pyxicephalus adspersus; assembly: GCF_032062135.1. Classification (NCBI taxonomy): domain Eukaryota; kingdom Metazoa; phylum Chordata; class Amphibia; order Anura; family Pyxicephalidae; genus Pyxicephalus; species Pyxicephalus adspersus. The sequence goes on from NC_092861.1 coordinate 102,399,921, forward strand.
GATATAACTGAGAACACAGGGGTTAGAATGGCTTCCTCTTGCGGGGGACCTCTGCCGAGTAATCTGCAAAAATATGTAAAGGAGCACCTTCCAGCGAGCTGTTCCTATTGGCTCGATAGGCTTGAAGAATTGGGTTTTTATCCACATAGTCCAGGTATTTTACAATCACTGGATGAGGTGCACTGTGTTCATTGCGCGGCTGACCCAAGCCGTGTTCCCGTTCCACCCTGCACATCCTTTTGTAGACCTAGGAGATCTGGAAGCGTGTTAGCGCACAGGTCCATGAGTTTGCCCGGTTTCACAGCTTTTGGTATTCCAATGATCTGCAGGTTATTCCTGTGAGACCTGTTTTCCATGTTGTCCAGTTTTCCATGTTTCCAGTAAACTACCAACATTATTTTCCAGAGTCATTAGACTGGTAGAGGTCTGAATCACATCATCGTTTATGGAGGAGATTCTTTCCTCCACTGTGTCTATCCTGCATGCATGATCCCTGAGTTCTTGTCTCAGGGATTGAATTTCCTTCCCTATGGCTGAGTCTATAACTTCCTGCAGTGTGGGCTTTAAAAAGACTGCCACAGCGCCCGCTATGAGCGTGTGGTCAGAAGAAGATTTGGCAGATTTAAGTACTTGCCTGGGTGGAGGCGATGCTGCATGCTGTTGAGAGAGATGAAGTTTGTCGGCCATCTTGGATTTGAGAGCGGGTTTCTTGTCACGCTGCTTCCTCGGGGTGGAAGAGTCCTCTCGTGAGGCTTTATCTAAGTGTTTCTACAGTTGGCAGTATTGCAGCGGGTTGGCAAGTGCTGTGTGTCTGGTGAGGATCGCGGTTTTCCTCTTGGTGAGCGGGAGCCTCTGGATGCCGTTACACTCTCATGGGGCGCTGGAACCAGAGGTCCTAATTTTATTTTTAAAAATGACATCCAAGAAACCAATAACATACAACGAGGAAATACCGAGAATAAGTGACTATATTGGTATATATATATACTATAGCACTTAAAAACAATATACAAACATCAAAATTTATCAACATCATCTTTTAGTGGCCAAGTCGGAGGTCAAAACATTTTTATTATTATAATACTTGAAAAACAAGGGGGAGGGGGAACCAAGAAAGATGGGGGAAATGAAGAGGAAGGGGGGGGGGGTAAGATACAGGTCTACAGAAAAAAAGTTATAAAAGTAAAGGAAAAGCCTGTAGTCTCTAATAATTCTTATAGTAACACACATATAAATATATTTTCCCCATTTTACATTGTACACGTTATCCCCGGAAATAATAAAGGTAAACACTGCTGAAGGGTAAGATATTCTGCAGACCAAACAAACTGTTCCCAATAAAACCAGGTGCCCGTGGTTTTGGTTTTCGATGTTTCATTTTCATCATTGGCCATTAAGTCTTCCATTGCCCTGATGTAATTTACCCTATGTATTCAGTGTTTCATAGTCGGTGGTCCTGTTTGTTCCCACAAGGAGGGGATACACATCTTTGTAACATTTAATAAATGGCATAGTAAAGAGGAACAATACATTTTTCTGGACATGGTGGAGATGTAGAGCAAAGCCAGCTCCGGTTTATTATGAATAGATCCGTCCGTAAGGTTTTTTATAGTATCTGCTACCTTTCCCCAAAAAGGCCAGTGGACAACTCCAAAATATATGTAATAACATGCCCGGGGCCTTTTCACACCACCAGCAGAGAGAACTAGCATGGGGGTAAATTCTAGCTGGAACAACTGGCATTCTGTACCATCTTGTAAGTATTTTGTAGTTTGTTTCTACTGATTACTAATAGAGGCCTTATGGCCATAGTAGAATAGTTTCTCTCCCCTGTTCCGAAAAGGACTGTTGCTGCTCCCCCTCCCATCCACCGACATACGTGGGTGTATGCCCAGAGTATTGTGACAATAACAATTGCTATGAATGTGATAAGGCACCCCGCACCGGACCTTCTGCAGTACATGTCTGCTCCAGCGCCAGATAGGCCTACTAAATTGTTGCAGAACAGGTAGGGAACCTAGAAAGTGTTTAGATGCAATGTTCTCCAGGAACCCAGATTGAGCAGTGAATAGTCATTCTGCAACTGGACCTCTGATGCCCATGCGCCTGAGGAAATGAATTGCCTAGCCCGAATAATTCCCCTCCGTCTCCAATGTCGAAAAATGAGATCTGTGAAACCGAATGCTGGGTGGCCTAAGACACGGGGACATTGGGGAAGGGTAGAGCTCAACGCCAGAGTCACATAGATATAATGCAATCACTTGTAGGGTCTCCCTGATGAGTGCATGATTCCTAGCCTGGGCGACTGTATCAGGTGGCGATGCTAGGAGGCAAACTAGTAAATGTATAGGTATGTGAGAAAGAGTGTCTTCTAGTTGGATCCAGCTTTTAGATCTTTGTGTCTACGCCAGTCTATCAGGCAGGTTAGGTGCTCAGCAACATGGTGTAATACTGGGTCCAGGAGGGCCATGCTCTCTTGCATCATTGGCAATCTAAGGACCTTAAAACTAATTCTAGGAGAGTCATTGCCCCATACAAAACGTATAAATTCAGAGCAAAACTTTAATAACAGCGAGGTGGGTATACATACTGGTAGAGTCTGTAACAGATAAGGTAGTCTGGACATGACGTTCATTTTGAGGATGTTGCAGTGCCCGAACCATGAAAACCCATTTTGTCTCCACCTCTGCAGATCGTGTCTAATCATGTTAGGCAGTGGTAGAAAATTTAACATGGCTGTTCCTGCTAGATCAGCTGAGATGAGGGTGCCCAGGTATTTTGTGGCCCCTTTCACCCATTAAAATGGGGTGTTAGGTTATAAAACATTCTGTGGGGTATTGTGATATTTAAAGCCTCAGATTTTTGTAAATTAATTTTGAAGTTGGAAATTTGGGCATAATCTTGGAGTTCTTTAAATAGATTGGAGATGGACGTTACTGGGGAGGTGATGTAAAATAACAGATCATCTGCATATGCAGCTACTTTATTAGAGGTGTCACCTGTGGATACTCCTGCAATGTTTGGGTTGGACCTTATTCGTCTCAAGAAGAGTTCAAGCATGAGAATAAATAGTAGAGGCGAAAGGGGACATCCCTGCCTCATCCCATTTGTAATGGAAAATGATTCAGAGAGGACCCCATTAGCTCTTATCAGAGCTGTGGGGGTTAGAGTAAAGAGCCTCCATCCAATTAAGGAGCCTCGGCGAGGTACCGAAATGTGTTAACATTAACTTGAGATAGGCCCAGTCCACTCTATCGAATGCTTTCTTTGAATCCGTAGAGAGGAGCATCATGAGAATTTGGTTGGAGTGTACATAGTTAATTACATTAAGCGTGCGAACCGTGTTGTCCCTGGTTCGCAAAATGGTAGAAATCTGCTTTGGTCATTGTGTATCAAAGACCGCAGGACAGGAGTCAGCCTACACGCAATGATACTAGAAAAATTTTTTAAATCATTGTTCAGTAGGGAAATGGGTCTATAGTTCGCACATGATTGTGGGGAAATGACAGTAATATGAGCCGCCATTGGTAGAGAGTCTAATTCCAGAATGGAGTTGAATGCTGCTAACATAGGTGGAGCCAATTGGGTTTGAAATATTTTGTACTAGGCCAGAGTTAGTCCATCTGGACCTGGGGCTTTGCCTGTCGCTGCCTTTAAAAGTGCCATTTGAAATTCTGGCAATTGGGGCATCTAACATTTCCTGTGGAGCTAGGGAGTCCGTCGAGGATCTGAAATTTTTTAGCTTTTGGTAGAGAATGTTTGGTATTTATGTGTCACGGATAATGGGGAGGGGAGAAAAACAGAAGGATAAATACAAGGGACTAGGCCATCAAAGGTTAGGGAGAAGGAAACGGTCAACCCCTACAGACACCCTAACCTAGCCCTGACTCCTGACCGTATGAATATCCCCTGAAGGTGGGAATATTCATACACTGGAACCTAGGCCCTAGTAGCCCTGAATTGCCCTAGGAATAGTGACTGGGCTTGAGACTACTGGTTCCTTCCCTGATGAAAGAACCAGTGCCTCCCTGAGGCCTAGTAACAACAAAAGAACAACAAAACACCAAAAGTAGTTCAACTTATCTTAAATAGCAAATGGAGGAGCAGGACCTCGAAGAGGACAACACACCAGTTCTTCTCCTCCCAGAAGTGAATATCAACCGCATAGCATGAAGTGTGAGGCAAGACTAAATGGAGGGACAGTAATGACCACCAGCTGCAGCTGATACAAGTGGTGTGGTCATTACAAACAACATAGAAACAAGTAAAAAAACAAAGAGACTGTCAGATAACCTCAGGTGTAGATTGTCTCACAGATCTTCTAACCTCAGTCACAGAAGGGACCGTGACAATTTGACTGGGACCTTTTTGCTCCAATAGCGTGCGCTAAAGCTGACTCGCATTTATTTGTATACTCATAGAAAAAGCCCCTACATTTGGACAATTGTGCTTTGGTCTTTTCATGACTTATAGAAGCTATTTGTTCATGTATTCAAATTATACGCGCTTCTAAGTCTGGTTTGTGGTAGCGCTTATGAGTGGTTTCCAATTTGTATAGCTTGTGCAGGAGAGTGTTGAGCCTCATTTGCCTTTCCTTCTTTGCCCTGTGCCCCAAGTTTTTTAAAGAGGCCTCCTTTAACACACTTATGGGCCTCCCAGACCACCAAGGGATTTTGAACCGATGAAGAGTTGCGAAAAAAATACTTCCGTAGCTCCCCTTCCACCAATAAACCAGTATCAGGAGATTGCAGAAGATCCTCATTTAGTCTTCAGGCACAAGGCCTGGGTATCTGTATATCTACTGCAAGAGCTATATACTGATCGGTGCATGGTCAGAGAAAGTAGCAGTACCTATCGAGGTTGATTGCACACTCGCTAAGGTTTCATGTTTTACTAAAAATGGTCTATGCAGAAATATGTTTTGTGTTTCGGGGAGTTAACAAGAGTAGTCCCACTCCGTTGGATATCAATAAATTGATGGGTATACAAGAGTCTTTTTAGTCTCTTAAGGATGAAAAATGGTAGGTGGGATGTTCCTTTAGATACCTCTTTACTAGGATCCAGTGCTATATTAAAATCTCCATTGATGGTCACACCCTCACTAAATTCCTTCACTATGTCAAGAACTTACTCCAAAAAGTGCAATTGGTCGATATTGGGTGCATATATGTTGTCAAACGTGTATAGTCGTGTGCCAATCATGCTTACTCCTCGGGACTTAGAGTCCAGTGATGTTCCATGATATGACAGTTGCAAACTGTTTTTGAGAGATTGTATTTTGTTACCCTGTACAAAGCATGGGTCAGACCACATCTGGAATATGCAGTCCTGTTTTGGGCACCAGTTCACAAAAAGGACATTGTTGAATTGGAGAGAGTGCAGAGAAGGGAGAACTAAATCATTAAAAGGAATGGAGAAGATCAGGTATGAGGAAAGATTAGCTGAACTGATATTATCACCCTGTTTAAATATATAAATGTTCCATATAGAGAACTCTCTTCCCCATTATTCACTTTGAGATCATTACACAGAACAAGAGGGCACTCTTTGCGTCTGGAGGAAAAGAAGTTTAAGCTCCGGATAAGGAAGGGATTCTTTACTGTAAGGTCTGTGAAAATGTGGAATAGGCTCCCTCAGGAAGTAGATTCAGCAACTACTATAGATTGCTTTAAGAAAAAGCTAGATATTTTTCTAGAAGCACAGAATATAACTGGGTATTAGGGCTTTAAAGTAAGAATAACAATGACTGTTGATCCAGGGAACATCCGATTGCCTCATGAAATCAGAACTGACTTTTTTTCTCCTGTTGAAGCAAATTGTACCAGGGTTTTTTTGCCTTCCTCTGGACTAACTATGTCTTATAGGGTTTTATATCTGGGATATGTTTATTTCCCTAGTGGTGGAACTTGTCTTTTTTCAACTTAACCTACTATGTAACTATGTCATGGCAGAAGTGTGTTTCCTGGATAAGGGCCACATGGCAATGTGGAATTAAGGGAATTAAGCCCTTTCGCATTTAGGGATATAATCTTCATATTTCTTTGCAGACTCTAGTTAGTCTTGAGTTATTTGCACAAAAGTGTGTTATCAGTATTAAATGTTAAGTGACTGATGGCAACCTGGGGGGGGGGGTTAAATTGTAGCTTTTGTGGAAAGGGTATGCCTAGTGGGGATAGGGGTTGAGTATAGGCAAATCAAAAAACACAGCTCCAACATTTAACTCTTTGAAGAGGAGCACCCTATTGGGGGGAAGTAAAACGTGACCGCAGAGAGTTTTAGGCGGCACATTTGAGGATAAAACACTGTACAGTACAATATAAACCACAACACCATAAATCATTACTCTGTTATCATAGTATTGCCCCATCATAGGGCACAACTTACAATCACAGTGCCTTATGACAACATGGCTGTACAGCTCCAATGTCATGGTCCAAGTCTTGTGGCAAAATTCAAACGGGACTACAAGAAACTATATCAGCATCTGTCCACTGTACCGGTGTTAAACTATAAAAAGGATATATGTAGAGTTCAGCAACACAGATTGGTGAAAAACAAATCACTTGCTCAAGTTAGCTGTAGGAACCATTGCTAACCCTGAGAGCAGCTTGGTCATGGCACCTTGAGGATAAAAGTGTAATCCACTGATCCTTTGGTGAAAAAATAAAACTCTCTCAACGTGTGTTAAACCATGACTTTAGAACCAGGTGTAAATGAGAAAGTTCCCAAAAGTTGGAAAGCAGGAAGCCTGCGGGTCTAGTTAGGATTTTATTATGGTCACTGCTATCCAAATTTTTTTTTTATATGCACCTTTGTTATAAGCTTGTGCAAAAATTACTATTTTGTTAATACTTTGTACTACTTTAATACACAAACAAATTAGATGTACTTTATCCTGCTACTTTGAAAATATTTACTTTTTCTGTAGGAATCCACTCTTTTACTAATGTATCTACTGCAGCTACATTTGTGGATACCCTTGATGACTCATCATCCCTTCCACCATCCCAGTCCCCAGACTAAGAATATTCATTAGTCTCTTCTCCTATGTACATCTTCTCCTTCTGGTACAACTTGCGTTGCTGTTGAATATCTGACTAGTCTCTTTTTGGTTATTCTAGCTGGGTCAAGTTCACAACCTACTTTGCAAATATTATGGTTCTTCCCCAACATCCCGGATAAAAGGAAGTTAGACACTATATATTTCCAATTTATGTTTGTCCTTATTGTTAAAGTATGTTTTCTTTGTTTTTGCTTACTATCCCTTACAACAATTTTATGAAAATAATTTTTCTTCATGATATATCACTATTTCACACATGAAGCAGCTTAGCTGCCAGGTGTTATTACTTTACAATAAAGTTATATACGTTTCACCACTACTGGCTATCATGACTAAAGTGGTGAAATGGATTGTGCAAGGCCTATGTTCTCCCCAAAAGCGATCAAAGATCATTTGTCATCTAAAAACATTACTGAGGATATATCTGTGCTGCACGAAACCCACCTTTCTCAGTCTTGCTTTACCCTAATTTTTATATTGTGGGTAGACAAAGTTTGGGGTGCTCCTGCAGCTACATTTTCCTACACAAGCATCTACACTACAGACCAATGGAGTCTTTTTGCAATCCCTTGGACAGAAGATAGGCTGCCGTAATTTAGGTAAAAAGCTTAGGTCCTTTGAGGCAATCTGTTAATCCCTGGATCAACAGTTTCTGTTGTCTCTAAATTAAATTGTCCACTTTTTCTTAAAGCAATCTATAGAACTTGCTAAAACTACTTCCTGAGGGAGCATGTTCCACACTTTCACAAACCTTAATGTGAAGAATACCTTCCTTAAGTGAAAATAACTTGTTTCCCTCGAGATGCACAAGTGTGCCTTCTTGTCTTTTGTTTAATCCCCTTAAAGTGAATTAATTCACTTGAATGTAAAACTTCTACATTAATCATATATGCAGTCTATGGCCCAAATCAAAAAAATAAGCTAACTACACATCTATTTACAGCTTATAACTCATCTTCCCCACTTATAGCCGGAGATTTTAATGTTGTATGCAACCCAGCCGAAGATTGAAAATGTAATTTCCACCAATCTTGTCCAAAATGTTCTAATGATCTTGCTTTTAAAACTTATTCATCTACTATGATCTTATTAGATGCATTGGATCAGGATTACATATGTTGTTCATCAGTGCATCATATTTTGTCTAGATTGGATAGAGTACTGGTAAGCTCAGATCTGCTTTTGAGACTTCAACATGCCACTTTCTATCCATTAGTCATAACAGCTCATTCACTGCTATCAATATCCAACAACAAATGCCTATTTCTACAGATTGTATTTGACGTTTTCCTCGTTTCTTCATTAACAACATTAACAAAAAATCTATTAAACAATACCTTAAAGCATGGATAATGCGTAATGAAGGGAAAGGGGAGATGGATTCTACCAAAAGGTACTCCTTAAATAATTGAAGTTACCAGTTGCCAAGCCTGAGTAAGTCTAAATATAAAGCACAGTGAGGGAGAAAGCAGGCTTTTACTGGCAATTCTGTTAGAAAAATAAAATTTATTCACACAATATTTGAATCCTATTTCTAGCATAGATCAACTATACTATTATATGGTTTGAGGTTAAACAAACTGTACAGATAGTTTGAACAGTAAACCAAAATGTCAGGGTATTTATCTCAGGGTTCCGACGCGTTTCGCCTTTTGGCTTCCTCAGGGGACTGAGACCAAAAGTAAGTCTGAATGAAAAAATAAACTATTATCACATATATACGTATTGATGCGGAAGGGGTGGAATTATATATATGTATGTGTACACATACATACACATACATATTCCTACATGAACAAAACTAAGTATAATAAGGCTTCAATGTTATTTAGAAAGCGTTAACTTACATTAAACATTCAGTTGTACAAATTAATGGGGGACAGCAGGATCAAAGCATCCCTAGGTTCTCAAACACATATAATTACTGGAAACACAAATCGGATAGTGATTATATTATTCTAATATTACTTGTTATAAATGTGGTATTATTCATGGTATAAATTTTATAGTTGCTTACCATATTAAATAAGGTGGGCATTACTATAAGAAATTATTTGAAAACAGATGTGCTTATTCTGGACAGATGAATTAGTTGTTATTATTTGTCTGTATATATGTATTGTTATTTCTGGCTTGTATGAAAATATAAAGTATTGTAAATGGGTAGCAATATCTCATAAGCTAACAGGTCTACTGTTCAGAAATAAAAATAGGTGTATATGTAAAAAAACAAAAAAGAGAGTTATGTCTACAGAATCCACTAGATGGTACTGTGGTACTATGAATGCTGAAAGTAATTAACCTTAAAAAGGAGCATCCATGAGTTGATTGGTATCCATAAAATCGATTAATTCGAGCTAATGATTTAAAGCTCACTTGAAATGTATATAAGATTATTAATCATAGAAATTATAACTTTATAAAGATGGGTAACTAAAAAAGCATGTATCATAATAGGTAACTATGAAGCCTCACTTTATTTGCTGAAAACCAATCAGTAATTAACCCCATACCTGTGTTTGAATATAGGGAGTAAATATGTATATTAAAGTGCTAATATCCCAATTCCTATATATGGATAGATATTGATTATGAAAATTGCTATAAAGGTGACCCCCTTAATAATTTATTAGATTGTGTAGCCATAATGGTGCATTTACCTTAGTCACTTTTGCTTTGCCAGTCCAAAAGATAATAAGTGGTATTACTGTGGAGGTGGGGAATAATAATTTTCGTCTCCCAGCTTCTTATGTGTTAAAAATTAAAAGCACATAATTAAATTAAAGGTGTGCTAGTATGTACATCCATATGATATGTATATGCACATGCATTAATGCCTACATGCATGCATGCTTGCACATGTACACCAGCTCCAAACTTAACAGATCGCCAGAGGGAAAAGTACTTACATTGGTGATTCAGTGTGATCAGTCGGTCTGTAACAAGGTGTCTGCAGCACAGCCTCAAGCAGGGACTAATGCTGCTGACATCCTACTTATATATGCATGGATGATTGAGTGATACACAGTGTTCCCCCCGAAATCCCGTGAGATCTTGCCGAATTCTGGCAAGATCTCGTCTTAGCTCTTCTTAGCATTCTTAGCAGCTGAATGGGGCTGCATGCTAGTAAGTAGCATGTGTAGCCTAGGGTGTTTATAGAGATATAGAAGTGATATCCCAGTGAATTTAAATATAAAGGTTCATCTGAAACAATTGTCACCCATTAAAGCAAAACATCACCAATATTCCTAAATAATATGTGTTGATTACATAATGTAACAATTTATTATTCTATTACATTTTTATACGTGTTGGTATTTTGTTGATCCACTACAACAGATAATATTACAATATTTTACAATGCATAGATCAATGTTAATCTTGTACATATAAGACAGCACATTTCAATTTAAAGGGTAAATATGTGAGAACAGCTTTGTCACTAGACTTTACGTTTTGAACATATATAAAGCATATCATATTTTCGTACTGGAAGCATAATAGGGAGGTAAATGTGGTTGGCATTAATTGTTAAATAGAAAAGGCTCACATTATGAGGAAGTTTAATATTGTCAATATATATCAAGTATAATCTGGAATCGTCCTAACCTGTCAAGGCAAATGCCAGGTCCTAGGCCAAGAATGGAAAGAGTGAGCTCTTTTGGCCTAAACGTGGGAGGAGAAAAGTGGAGGCATGGTTAACCCACCTCCAAAGCACCCATGCGGATGTAGGTCCCCATGGGTGCACTTGCCCCCCGTAGGGTCAATAACATGGGCTAAAAAAATATCTTGAGACAAAGACTTGGATTGTGTATCAACATATTTGTATCTATGTAGTAGTAGTAGTAGTAGTAGTAGTAGTAGTAATTTTGTATCTATATAGTATTTGTATCTATAATCGTTTCCAAATATTCTATTTCATGCATAAGACAGGATGATAGACCCAACTTAAAGTTGGGTTTCTTTTAACGTTAAAGTGTGGAAGGATAGATTGATAGCTTCTGGATTTTATCCTCCAGTGGCATTTTTATCACAAATTTATCTATCGGACCCTCTGTTGAACTGGGTGATGGTAATGGGGTAGATGTATTGATAAAAGGATCTTGTTGGTTTTGGGAATGGCTCCTAATAAAGCTAGATCCAAGGAGGGACCAGGTGGGTCATGGATAGAGATCTTAGATAAAGATCTGTCTACAGGTGATGCTGTAGCCAGTATTTCCAACGGGTCTAGAGTAAATTCTGGAAGAGTGTGGGGAGGGATAATGTGGGATGGTTGATGGGAAAGGGGTAATGTTGGGATGGGTGTCGTGATGGATACTTTTCTTTTGATCTTATTAGTTAATAATAACTAATTCATCTGTCCAGAATATGCACATCTGTTTTCAAATAATTTCTTATAGTAACAACCACCTTATATATTATGATAAGCAACTATAAAATATATACCTTGAATAAGAACACAAATATAACAAGTAATATTGGAATAATATAATCACTATCCGATTTGTGTTTCCAGTGAATTTATGTGTTTGAGAACCTAGGGATGCTTTGATCCTGCTGTCCCCCAATAATTTGTAAAACTGAATGTAAAGTAAGTAAACACTTTCTAAATAACATTGAAGCCTTATTATACTTAATTTTGTTCATGTAGGAATATGTATGTGTATGTATGTGTACATATATATAATTCCACCCCTTCCACATCAATATGTATATATGTGATAATAGTTTATTTTTTCATTCAGACATACTTTTGGTCTCAGTCCCCTAAGGAAGCCAAAAGGCGAAACGTGTCCAGACCCTGAGATAAATACCCTGACATTTTGGTTTACTGTTCAAACTATCTATCTGTACAGTTTGTTTAACCTCAAACCATATATCAGTATAGTTGATACATATTAGAAATAGGGTTCAAATATTGTGTGAATAAATTTTATTTTTCTAACAGAATTGCCAGTAAAAGCCTGCTTTCCCTCTCACTGTGCTTTATATTTAGAGGGAGTATGGATATCAAAATGTACAACACAAGCTCATCTTCAAAATGTAAAACCCTGCAAAAGTGTCATCATGCTTGTCTACAAGCTAGAGAAGCCTATGACCAATTTAGGACCACCCTCTCTATCACCTTTGATAAGAGGAAATGGACCCATGTGAAACGTACCTGTGACATCTGGGTAACGCAACATATAAACATCATTCAATCTTCTAAAGATGTTGAATTTTTCAAGTTTGGAAACGCATCAGCATTTGCTAATTTGGCAAAGGATTTCATAACCTGCAATATGTATTATCTGTCAAGGACTCCGTAGGGACAATTCATCATTCTCTTAAAGATAATCCTGGAGGTCTTCACTTATTTTTATACATCGTTGTATTCACATTGATGCGATATTCATGTGGGTTGCAAATTCCTGAAATTGCTCCATCTTCCAGAAGGTCATCTTTGAAATCTGAACTCTGACATTTCTTTGGATGAAGTATCAAATGTAATTAAAAGTCCTGCAAATGTGAAGGCCCCTGGGCTTGATGGTCTAACCAACAAATTTTATAAATATCTGGTAGAAGTCGTCACTGAACTCCCTACTTAAATCTGTGATTCAAAATATTATTTTACCAAAACACAAACCAGGCCCAATCTGACTTGTACTTGGCAGAACAGCAGCTTTCAATATTTGTGTGTTCACAGTACTAGAACAGGTTCGGGTGTCAGAAGCTTCCTCGGGTCCAGAAGCTTTGTTTTTTCTGGATGCCAAAAAAGCCTTTAACAGCATAGAGTGGGTCTTCCTTTATTTGGTCATGTGTATTGTCAGATTTAGTGGTAGAAGACTCTTTCTTCTAGTATTCCACTACATAATTACTATACAGGGGTGTGCCCTGTCACCTTTACTCTTTTTATTTGTTCACTAACATCGCCATAAGAATGTGTAGGTCAAATAGGCTTTATTTGCATAAAATGTATTAATATTCTTGGATTATTTACACACAACCACATTTTGGGTCGTTCCCTGGATTTCACAATATCTATTCTAAAAGTGAGCTACTATTTTTAAAAGCCAAAGACTCAAAAGATCTAAGGCTTTGGGTATTCTGAGTGGTATATGGTAAATTTTGTGAATGGTGTAATGATGGTGATATATGTATGTTGTTGAAAAAAAAGGAACTTCTAAAATATGAACACCAGAGTTTGTAAATGTGCCAATTAATGCACATATGTATTGGAATTGAGTGTAGCATATCGGTACAGTGCTTGTACAGAGTATAGATACAAATATTACAATACATGCAATGATGTAGCTAGGTTTCAAAAAAATCAATGTATTACAGTGTATCATCTACATAATGAGTATGGCACAAATACATACAGAAGTATAACTATGTTACAAGAATTTTAAAATATAAACTTAGTTATGTTAGCGATATAGTTATTTTTAAAGAATATCACTTCATAACAGTGTTTCACCTATATAATAGGTATGACCGAAGTACATACAGAAAGTATAACTATGCTAAAAAAGTAATATTATATGACAATGTATCGCAGGTATAACAATGATTCAAGAATATCACCTCAGCTGATTATTTTCCTAATGAGTGGGGTACTTTTTTTGTAGATCTCACAGGATTATTGTAAAAGGCCAAAGAGCATATCTTCAACCAAAATTGGTTGAATGAACTTCAATAACCAACGTGTACCGTTCCTAGACCACGTGCATTAAAACCACGCAGGAAGGTAGTATTAGCACCACCCTTTACAGAAAGGAAACTGCAGGCAATACTATGAACAGTTAACAGTCTAATTCCTTGATCTAAAATCCAGGGACTTTTAAATTCCTATATAAGCATGAGCCTTTAATCTTCCCTTTATTAATATAGACTTGGTTGGAATTGGAATGTTCTACCTCTCTCGTGACCTCTGGAGTGAGCAAATAATGTCTTCCTGCCCCCCCCCCCTTAGTGTAATATTACTAAACCTTTTTATTACGTAGTGATCCATGTTTTCATGATTTTTTTTCCCTTCCTCTTTATACTATGCTTAATATTACCCTGAGTTTGCTCTGTCCTGTTTTGTTCAAACTCCCTTCTCCATTCCTATCACTCCAAGTACCACTATCAATTATTTTTACACTACCTTCTCTCTCAACTGACCTCTGATAATTACAAACCTCTTCTTGCACTCCTGAATCTAATGCAGCCTTGACTGCCTAGAGACTTATACAACCATCTAGAGGGATGTCTTTTTTTTTTTTAATGTCATTTAATATAATTTCCTTTAATATCAAGGACATAGCTCTTACAAATGATCTGCCTTTCCCATAGAAGTTTTGCACCTTAACAGGATTATTTTTTTGTTTATTTCCAAGCTTCCAACCCTCCTAATCTTTTCTAACTAAGTTCTCCAATTGGCTTCCCCAAAAGCAATAAGCAAAAAAGCCGGAGTATAGCAATAAAACACTTTCTTATATACAGATATATCGCACATGTAGCTGGCTCTGAAGGGAGATATATAGTACTAATTTGTTGGATTAACTCCTTGATCTTCACTTTTGTCATTCTTTATGTACCCAATGTGCGACAAATCGACCCCCAAATTTCACAAACTGCTTATCAAAATAGACAAACTGCCAAGGTAAACTCATCATCGGAAATACTTTAACTTTACTCCTAATGCATCATTAGATTGAACATCTTCAACATTCAAAGTATTTTTTTGTATCTAAATATGATCATCCTGATGTTTAGAGTTGTTTTCGTAGCACAGAAAGAAGCTACACCTTTTTCTCTTCCCCTCACTTGACCTATTCATGAATATATCCTTATGGATAAGTGGTCCCCACAATCCATTAGGACATAACTGTAGGGAACATTACATGGTCTGACTATGCACCCATCACGATGGTCCTGAGTATCTCCTAACACAGAACTTCTCTGCAAAACTGTAGACTTACATCCTTCGTGACCCAAAATGGCAACATATTACAGACTCTTTGAAATTATACTTTGTGGTAAATGTCACTGGTAATATTGACAAATTTTGTGGAATGCATATAAAACATACATAAAGGGGATATTATTTAATTGTAGCTCTTACAAATCAACTCAAAAAATTATGATCCACATTTAGGAGTTAACTAATAAAACCACTCCCTCCTCACAACCTTCTGAAGCCATACTATTTGTGCAAAACTGTTAACTTTATAAATTTGAAAAAACTGATAGTGAACCTAAGCTCTAACATCCGACCTAATATCTATTCTTACATACTTGCACAGGAATGTCGGTCCCTCCTGGTGGCGCTGGCTGTGCCATTTTGCATTCATGAAGAATAAAACATTCATTGTATGTAAAGAAAAGGCCATCTTGTTTGTGTGGCAGGTTGTACCTTATCACCTTCTTTGCCCACAGCCATGCATCACGGTTTAAGCACCCTGCCCAGGTTTTCTAATCAATACAAAAAGTCAGTGTGGTTTCTTTTGTGATTGGTTGTCATAGATGTTAACTATATAATATACCTACATTTTTAGGTTTCTCTTTTTTAATGTTAATTTGTGAAGTTTTGTTTCAATGTGTTTTTTATTGTAGGAGACATTAAAAGGAGCTAAAGTGAGTGGTGGCCTTTCTAACCTTTCCTTCTCATTTCGAGGGATGGATGTCATTCGGGAAGCAATGCATGGGGTATTTCTTTTCCATGCTATAAAGGTAAAAAAACTGTCTGAAATATTTAAGCTTCTGTGTCAATAAATGTTTTATTTTAAACATATTAGTTCACTTTAATTAATCTAGTCCTGGACATCATTTAAACGGTAGACCTAAAAGCAAGTCTAATACTAAAATTCTTCATGTTTTGTATTGTTGAATATTTTAGCACTAGAATAGTTACCATTACTTTAAGCAAAACTTTAATAGCAAGTAATATACAATGTTTGTGATATTGTGCATAAATTTGACTGTTTGCTTTTTATATTTAGGCCTTTTCTACTTTTTGTGTATTTAACCGGGTCTTTTTTTTTTCTTGTGAATTAAGAAAATTGCTTAAACCACCAGACTAGAATTTTTTATAATATTTGTATTTGACTATATTATCTGCAAATGTTATCCCTTTATATCCTAATGCAACCTTTCTTGGTTATCAAAAATAACTAGTGGGTATATATATATATATTTTTATCGTATGTATGAAAAAGGAATAAAAAGACAACAAGAAATGTCCAGTGACTTGCAATAGTATTTGTCATGTGTTGTGGCATTACTACCCAAAATTAAAAGGTTTTTTTTTTTTTTTTATTCTATGGATTTAACAATATAGTCAAAATTTTTGAAAGGGAATGAAAGTTCAATATTATAAGAAATATTCAGTGTATTCATCTCCCTTACTGTGCCACTTGATCTGTCATATGCTGTCTGCATACACATATTAAAAAAGATTGCTTCCAAAAGACCACTGAACCTGCAACAACTCAAATCAAGCAACATAAAGACAAAAGATCACTCCAAATAGGTCACTGGGAAAGTTGCATAAAAGTATGGATCAGCATTGGGTTAAAAAAAAAAAAACTTCAAATATCCCACATAGAACTAATTAACTTATCATAGAAAACCTGACAGGGAGCACAATAAACAAAGATGTGCAAAATACACCACAGTAACAGTAAAAAATGATAGCAAAGATCCACAGTGGAGATGGATAGTATCTACTGATTAAACTACTTTAGGTCCTATACTCCAGAAAATAAGGTCTTTTGGAATTGTGGCCAGAAGAGAAAAAAAAACTTTTTGGAATTTGCTCAGAATAGGGAGCTAAGCTTCCCAGATACTTACTAGATACTAGAAACATTTTCTTGGATATGCCTAGTCAAAGCCTAGACTTTATTCCCATTGGAAATCTGTGGCATGACACAAATATTGATATAAACCACGGAAACCTATTTAACATGAAAGCAAATTTTATTGTTGAAGCAATTGTGTTCTGAGGAATAGTGAAAATCCTACATGTGAAAGCAACAAAGCAGAGCAAGCACATAGGGGAAAGAATATACCGTATTTTTCGGACCATAAGACGCACTTTTTTTTCCCCCAGAAGTGGGGGGAAAAGTCCCTGCGTCTTATGGTCCAAATGTATCAAAATGTATCCTTCCCAGCTGCTGTCCCGTCCCGTCTC
>NC_092861.1:102418496-102468648 GCF_032062135.1 Pyxicephalus adspersus
ATGACTGTGATGTTGGTTTTTAATGCACATAAAATATTTTAGGACACTATTTGTTTCAGAATCTTTCTTTTCTTCATTTCCCTTCTCTAAAAAACTGGTGCGTCTTATGGTCCAGTGCGTCTTATGGTCCGAAAAATACGGTAACATGGGTCTAGATTAATGGAAAGGACAGATTAGATGTGGTTAAAAATCTGATGTACTCAGTGGTGCAGAACTTTTAAAGTTTGCTTTTATATATAATTTGGAGCACTGTGAAAAAGGTATGATCAAGTAAAATGCATCCACTGGAACAACAATCAAAATGAAAAGAAGGTAGCCCTTTAAAGCAGTTTTTCCAAGGTTTGGGCCCTTTCTTCTGTAGGTCCCCTATCCCTCACACCACCTTAAATAAAGTTGGTGAGTGGACTGGCATAAGTATGTCCTTCCTGAATTTATTAGAATGTCAGTAAAACACTGTATAACTTTGGGTGTAATACAGGTGCAATCTGTATCATTTGTTTTTCATAGGGAATCTTCTTTTAACATTGCAGAAATATATAGAGATCATAATAGAGTCTCAATCTCTTCTTTCATTTATACACAGTATGAGTTAAAAGTTTAGACAAACGTTATCATTCAATGTTTTTTGTTTATTTTATTTGTTTTCTCAATTATTATTAAAGATGTCCAAGCTAAGAAGGAACAAATATAGAATAATGTTCTAAACAATGGTAAACCCGAATGTTATTTACTTATTTATTTTTTATTAGGTTCTTCAAAGTCGATATCGTTAGTTTTTATGACAGCTTTGTACATTCTTGGCATTTTTACAATCCACTTCATGAGGTAGAGCCTGGAATGCTTTTCCAACACTCGTGAAAGAGTTCCTAGAGGTGCTGAGCACTTGTTGGCTGCTTTGCCTTCACTATGCGATCCAACCAATCTTAAACCAGGTATTCATTTGGGTTTAGGTCAGGTAATTATGAAAGCCAGGTCATCGGACACATCACTCCATATTTCTTCTTAGTCAAATAGCCTGGAGGTGTCTTTGGGTCATTGTCCAACACCAGTCACCAAGCTCCATGTGGTACCACATGAAGAGAAAGCAGACTCGTAGGACGTAAGTGTAGGTTTACACTGGTCTAATGTCTATTCCTTGTGATTCATGGCTAAGCAAATCTCCTTATTCTTCCTCAGTAGTGGCTTATTTGCAGTAATTTGACCATAAAGGCCCAATTCACACAGTTTCCTCTGAACAGGGGATGCTGTAATTTGTCTGCTTCTTGTGAAGCATTATTGTAAGCTCTAATCAGAGGTGCTGTTTATTTGTGTTTTCTGAGGCTGGTCACTTTATTGAACTTATCTTCTGCAACAAATGATGGGGTTTCTTTTCTGGGGCTGGGGCTAATGAAAGCCATTTTAGTGATAGTCTTTGATTTTTTTTCATGACTGCACTTGGGGATACTTGGGGATTTTAAAGTTCTGCAATTTTTCTAGATTAACTGACCTTAATTGGCATTCACCCTCACTCTGAGGGATTATATATTGTGGTAAAGCACAGGTCAAACTAGGAAAAGGAGACTCTATTGCATTATTTCACTACACTCAGGGTTTTCAACAACTGAGGGTGTAGATACCCTTTCGCGCTCTTAAGTGAAATATAAATGTGAACATGAAGCCGCATCATAAAATAACTACGGCTGTAAAATGATAAAAACTCGCTAACACTGAGAACCCAGTAGCAAAATGCAGTACAATGTTATACAGGCCTAGGCAGCCAACAATATACTGTAGAGGCAACAAGTCAAGGCTACTAATAGAGTAGGAAAAGAAAATATGGGGCATAAAAGGACTACTTTACAAAAACTAACAGTTAACAACTAGCTTTCTTCTGCCTTAAAGGGTATAGTGCAGCTTTGCCCCATTCCTGCTAGCCACAAGGGAGAATGAGATTGATAAATAGCTCTACAATCCAGTCCAATTCAGTAGGTGCGGAGAGAATTTTTGTCCTTCAGATGGTAAAGCAGCCTGAATGAATAGGCTCAATAATACTTAACATTCCTAGAGATGAGATGTTGCATTAATAGTGTGGAAGACTGCCGTTTCAGAACATTTAAAGGATAGAGGTCTGCAAATATTAAGGCTGGAAAGCCTTCCGTTTCCAATATTGAAATCTCCCTAGCAACATCACTGTTTCCATCATCTTTGATAAAGGTGAGAGCTCTGTGCACACTGTCAGTCTCCAAGTGGGTGACATCCAAATTTGGAAGCAAGGAATGCAAAATACATTGAAGTGCGCCATCCAGATCCTTGACAGATTAGGGTAGGCCTCAATGTGGAAAAGGTAGTGGCTAGGGCTGTTCTTTAGGTCATTCAATTTTCTTTGCAGATCTTTCAGATCAGAAGCTTTTTTTAATTTTTTTTTTTTATTATTTTATTTTTTCAAGGAAAGCAGGAAAGAAAAAAAATACAGTAGCATACGTTCAAGTACATCATGTCTTATAGAGGAATAAATGCTAAAATACCCAGTGGTTATTAAACGGTACATATACCATGCTTTTTAAACAAATGTAGAGACAATACTCTTCTTAGTGGACTTAGGTAGTATTTTGACAGACCATTCAAATTGTGTCATCAAGCATTTGTTCAATGTCTAGCGAATGTATGCCCCGCTGAGTAGTGCTTTGGTGATAGTTATGTAGGTTTATTGTAATTCACATTAAAGAGAGAGAGGAGAGAGAGTCAAGTTGAACCTGGACTAATGAAGTGCCTTGGTCACAGCACAGATCAGACTACTCGGGGGCCATTCATGGAGGTAGGAGAAAAGTCTGATATATCCACCGCAGTGGATAATAAATGTTGCAACTGGGCCATTGCAAGATAGATAAAGATAACATGATCTTTTCCTGTTCCAGGACCCCAATATTGGGCCTTCTTGATTGACTGAATCAGGAGGACATACCTCCTGTGGGGATTTTTTTTTTTCCTTGTGAAAAAATTCCAATTGATTGAACAATCCTATACACATGACTTGTGCACTTTGGATTAATCCTTATCAAAGTGTCTGTCCTGTCTGCATCCAATAGAAAACCCAGAATTCAGTCTTATGTGATCAGCTGGATGCTGATGTTTTTACATTCACTTCAGATTCCATCTCTTTATCACAATGACAATTGGATGAAATATATACAAAACTTTTCTTTTTAATTTTAGTATGAACAGAATAATCTGCATAAGCAGGAAAGTCTTTACCTACAGACAGAATAATCAGTGTATTAGTAGATCTTACTAATGGCTACATTGGTATAAAAACCTCCTATTTTCCATCGGTAGAAATAGAATATAAGCCAGCATCAGGAATAACAGCAGCTTCTTAAGCAGAAAAAGCAGATCTTTTTTTCTTCAATGTACAGTGTGCTGCACGTGCATACCTGGGTATCTCAGCATACCCCCAATCCTGTATGCATGTTAGGATGTTACATCATTCTGTCCTGCTGCTGTTCAAGATGGTTGAGGATCTGGCAGGCAGTGCAACATGTGAGTGTAATTATACTGTAAGTTGCAATCAAGCAGAAAAATGTATTTCACATGTATGATTTTGCCTGTTGATTTGCAATAAGCAACCTGGCTGCTTAAAATATTTTACTAGATATGTTTAGTTCTTGGATTGCACTGAATACCAGCAGAGATTCCAGTCCTGAGATCAGGAAATTGCTTATGCTGCTTTAGGAGGCAAGGACAAATTTAACTTATGTAACTATGTAATATGTAATCAATAGAGTTGAATTATGTTGATTCAGAACTGCTAGTAATAACACAACAAGCTTAAAGTTATGTATGCATTCATTTTGGAAAAAAGGATTGTGCTGGTTTAGTTGATTTAGTGTGGGAAATGGTACTTAACATGTTATGTACTATGAATTATATGAAGGGGAATGTTAAATAATTTAATTTCTGTAAATTCAACAGATTGGACTAGATATGGGAATAGTAAATGCTGGAAACCTTCCTGTATATGATGATATTGACAAAGAGCTTCTTCAGCTATGTGAGAATCTTATTTGGAACAAGGATGAGGAAGCAACAGAAAAACTTCTAAAATATGCACAGGTAAAATGTATTGCTTTAGTTTGTTATTTAGTCCAATACAAATACTACTTTGTTGTACTGTTAAAGCTCAGTATAGGTACATAGATTTATGTTATAATGAAAATGTAATATAAATAAATATATTTAAATTGAAAACAGGTGTAAGTTTTAGTCTTTAAGATTTTGTTGTTTTTTTTTCCATTAGACACTGCTTTACACAGGTGGCCTAATTTACAGTTGAAAATGTTTAGTTTACAAAGGCAATATATGGGTCCCATGTATTGTAGAAAAGTTTATTTTTAGGCATAGAAGTCATCCTAGGATGCACCTAAATTGTTAGTACAGTATTTTTCTTTTTAACTTAACAGAACTTTTGGAATAGACCTTTTACTGCAGTTATTTGATAGGGATTTAATGATTATCAGGTTGTTTTCTGTTTAGGCAAACATCTCTGAGACTAGTGGGTAATCAAACAGAACCTTGTAGACATCTCTAGCCCACTAATTAGCTTTGAAAGTGGACTAACTTGCATATTTTCCAGACTTACCTTCATATCTACCCTGGAGCTATCACTATACCTGTTAGTTCCCTCAACCGTCCCTGCTAAACCATCCTGATGCTTCCCGCGGCTGTGTGCCCTGTCGAGCTGCTAAGCGCGGCACTCACTCTCTGTCTCTGACTGACAGAGCATGCACCAGTTCCTGGTCTCACATATCTGTGGGCAGTCTTACTCACACTGACAAAGTCCAGGAAGGAGGAGCTCATTAAAGGATCAGAGGCTATTTTAGCCACAGCAGTAATAGTTGCTGATGCTGTGACTTTGCCCCAGCTACCTTGATAACTCTGCATTGTGTCTTTGTGATTTATGACTTGACCTGGGCCTGGAATCAGACTACATCTGTCTGCTGCCTGCCCTGACCTGGGCCTGGAATCTGACCACGACTATCTGCCACCTGCCCTGACCTGTGCCTGGAATTTGAGCAAGTATGCCTGCCACCTACCCTGACCTGTGCCTGGAATCTGACCATGTTCGTCAGACATGCATCAGACAGAATGGTAAGGTCATCAATAATTCTGGATCCTGTGTGTCTTTTAAATAAGATCAACAAGATTAAATAATCCCAACACGTACAGTCTCAAAAACATATCCCCCAGTTTGCCTATAAATGTCCGATACTATTGGGCAGCCCAGGGGATCCATCAGATTTTTGTGTTTTGTTATTTGTTGGTAGGGCATAGAACGTTTGTTCCTTCGGATGAGCAGTGGATAGAAACTTATGCAGGTTGACATTCAAATATCTGGCAACCTCCCGACCTTTTTGAAAATTCCAGAATTTTTTTATACCTACCTCCACACACAGGCCAGCCTTCCCCTTGCAGCACCCCAGACATCTGGCACAGTTCCAGGGAGCAGGCAGCTGAGACGTCTCAATGTGTATTTAGTTTAGTAAGCAAGGCCTAACAGCTGTTCCTGCACCGTCCAGGTTCGCAGAGTCCCTGGGCTGTACTTATCAATGATAAGTACAGCTGTACTTATCAATGATAAGTACAGCCCAGGTACAAGTCACAGCTGATTGGAGGCACGTCACCTACACCCACGTGCCTCCAATCAGCTGTGACAGCAGGTTCCCACGGTCCAGGTTGTTAAGTACAGCCCTGGGACCGTGGGAACCTTATTTCAGGTGAGTTACTGTGAAAAAAGGTAAGTAATAGGTAAGTACACCCAAATCACATACATTTATTAAAGAATAAATATCACACTAAAGTCTGGACTCATTATTTGCACTTTTATTTTAACCTTCCAGGGGAACCAGTAAGGGGTATTATGTACCCCTGTATTTATTCCCCATGGTTGGACATCTAGGAGTCACCTTGTTAAATTTGTAATCTTAAATACTGTATTGTCTACTTGCACCATATAAATGGATAATCTCTACTCCACACAGGTCTCACAAATTTTGTGAGATACAAAGCTTTGGACTTATCCAGGTTGATGTTCTAACCTAAACCAGCACTATACTGGGTAATTCAATTTAAAATAGGTGGTAAACTGTGCCTAAGATTGGAAATATACAACAGCAGATCTTCTGCAAAGGCGTTGATTTTAAGGCTACGTGATCCCACTTGTATACCTTTAAATTCAGGTAAATCTTCTAAAAGCCGGGAGGGTCTAAAGCCAGAATAAATAAGATTGGAGAAAGGGGGCACCCTTGTGTGGTCCCTCAAGTGAGTACTATGGGCATCGATACGTCCCTATTAATAAATAGTTTAGAGGATGCAGTGGCCAGGTTTGGGGTGTGCCAAGGCTACACTGGGTCCCCCGCACACTGTCGAGGTGTCACGTGTTGCTGCTCTCCGGAAGGGGTGGTAAGGCTTGCACCCCAATAGAAAATAAGTCCAGAGAGTCAGGGTCTGCAATAAACCAGGGTGCTCCTTTACTGGAGGAATTCAGGTACAAAACAGGCGAGGCATTAGGCTGGCTTCTCCAATCTCCTCCCTGTCAGAAAAAGGGTTTGATGCTGAGGAAAGTCCTGAGGTAGCTGTTCGCTTTCTCTTCAGAAGGATGGTACCCTGGTCCAAGGCTGGTGATCCAGGGTCTGTGGCAGTGTATCCCGTCTCAGCGTCTTCTTCTGGTCACTCAGTAGTCTGGCAGAGTCTGCTACTGGTCCCTAACTGCAACACAGTTGGGGCTCTGACTGTTCTCCTTATATACAGTTTTTGTTAGACTAGAACCTTCTAGATGGTGGAGTGGAGAAGCTCAGCACAAACAGATACATTGTTTCAGCTCCTGTCTGGTATAGACTTACACAGCAGGTTTTCCAGACAAAAACAAGTTTCCAGACATAACAACAGAGCTACAACTAGACAAGGTCAGGCTGTCTTCTTTTTGGTGGTAAACAAGTCTGGATTTTTCCCTCCAAAACATGGTCTTCTTTAACTCTTTGGCAGCTGTGGAAAATTACCAGCTTCTCTAACAGTCTTTCAGTATTCCCTAACTTTTTCCACAGAGCCATGTAAATACAGTGATAATGAACAGGATATATATCACAACATATAAAATGCAGTTACACAGTATTAAACAGTGCAAGTTAACCCTTTTAGGTGAAATAAAGTAAGAAGTTTTAACTTTGAATTGGGGAAATAGGCAAATGTCAAAGTACTTCCTGCCCCAGGACACTACACTATTTGCCATTAATTTAGCTAGGATCATATAATCACAGTTCAACAATGAAATTGGTCTATAGGAGGCAAGTTGATCAGGATCTTTGCCTGTTTGTAGGATTAACATAGCGTAAGCTTCATTAAAGCCCAGAAAGGGAGTCTGATGAAATAATATTTTATTATATACTTCTGTAAGTAAGGGGGTTATTGTTGGTGCTAAAATTTTATATTGTTCCGTAGAAAATCCATCAGGGCCTGGCGTTTTTATTAAAGGCCAGAGTATAAATTCTGTGTAGAATTTTTGATTCTGAAACCATGGCATTATGCTGCTCTCTATAAACTGAAGATAACTTAGATAAATTAGCTTTTCCCAGTAAACTTTGCAACAAATGGGGTTGAGATTCCTGAGCGATGTATAATTT
The DNA here is from genome assembly GCF_032062135.1 of Pyxicephalus adspersus. Lineage (NCBI taxonomy): Eukaryota > Metazoa > Chordata > Amphibia > Anura > Pyxicephalidae > Pyxicephalus > Pyxicephalus adspersus. Next base: position 102,426,149 of record NC_092861.1, read on the forward strand.
TTGATAGTAACCTTCAAAGGCCTGTAAAATATCTTGGTGAGATGTAAGAAAAGTGTTAGAAGACAAGTTTTTTACTCTCAAAATATGATACTTAGGGTCTAAAAGATTAGCCAATCTTGATAGAATTTGTTTAGTATATTAGGCTTGAGTTTTTACTCCAGTGGTGACAAGCAGATTTAATTGAACTACTGCCTCTTGCCAAAATTTCTTAACTTCCCTATCATTATACTGAAGATACATTTTATATCTTTGCATGACCTAGTCCTGGAGAGCATTATATTGTTAGTAATATTCTGGATTACGCCTTGCTACATATGACATATTATATATCCCCTCATGACAGCTTTCATAGTGTGCTCCAACAAAACTGGGGTATCCATGTGTTGCAAAATATCATCAAGGCCATCTGCTCAGTGGGATTGAGAATAAGCCCTAAAAGAGGAAGACTTAGAAGATAGAAATCGCCATAAAAACGTTTTCATAAAAAAGAGGCTGTTGTAATTGCAGTTGAAGGGTCAGAGGGGCATGATCAGAAAGGGTAAAATTGCCAATAAACACATCATAAATCTTAGGAAGTAAACCTTCCATTGCCAATAGCAGATCAATTCTAGAAAACATAGAGTGGGCTTTTGAATATATGTATAGTCCCGCTCAGTTGAATGAAGGAGACGCCACACATCCATCAAAGGAGTTTGAAATAATAAACATTTAAGTTCAGAAGTAGAAGGATCTGGTCTGATATTAGTTTGCTTTGACCTGTCAAGTGACAGATCCATGACTCTATTAGGATCTCCGGCCAAAATGAGATTAGGGTAGCAATTAGCTAAGTTCTTCCTGTGGAGATCAATAAAAAAAATTTGGGGAATTATTATAGGTGCATATATGGAGCCAAAAGTATAGTTGGTACCCAAAATCTCCACTATTACGAAGTACAAGCTCCACACCTCTTGTTTTGGTTTTATAAACAGTATGAATCACTTTACCAATCCACGGAGCTCTAAGCAATGGGGCCTGACCCACCTTCCAGTGTGTCTCTTGTAAGAACACTACATCTAGGGATTGTTTTTTCAAATGTACTAACACCCTCTTACGCTTTTGAGAACTATTCAAACCTGCTACAGTCCATGAAATGAGCTTTAAAAGGGACTGTTCCTTTTTAGATATTGGTGAAACACTGTGCGTAATTAATGTCATGGAGGCATAACTTGCAAAACATCCAGCTCAAGAAAAAACCCAAATAAAAACCATAGCTATCCCAGCCAGTGACCATTAGTCTGCCAAGTAAAATTAAAAAATGTTTCATGAAAACCTTGGGAATCAAGATCTCTTCGCAAACAATACTTCAAACATGAATCACTTGTTTCCCAATAGAAAACACAACGCCTGCAAACAATAACCTTACCAAAAATGTAACCCTTATAACATGATAGTACACATCCAATTTTTATAATAAACAACAAACACCTGCTGTCGGAATACACCGACAGAGGGGCACAATACTAATAATATTAATAGAAATATTAATAATAGAAATCGTGAAACATATATAAACATTAAAAAAAAAATGTACATCGTACAAAACAGTAAATAAACAGTTGCATACTTATGGCAGTTATGTAATAGGATGTATATCTTTTCTTAGTCAATTAGCATCCCTCAGAAGATGTAATAGTTAACTGGAGCGACTCAACTACATCAGCAGTATCATCAAATAACTTAATCTCCCCCTGCCAGAAAACTTTAATTTTAGCAAGGAACAATAAGGAAAAACGAGTGCCTATATCTATTAGGCGTTTACAGACTGGAGCAAAAGCTTTTCCCTTTTGCGTAACTGCAGCAGAGTAGTCCTGGAACATCGGGATCTTGTTGCCCTCCACATGGAAGTTACAAGCTTTCCTGTAGGCTCCAAACACAGCTCCCTTATCAGTATAGTGAAAGTACTTTTCTATTACAGGTCGCGGATGTTGGGTCATGGTAAGACGTTCTGGGTCTATCCGGTGGGCCCTTTTAATACTCTGTGTAGTACTAGGTGCAAGATTCCGTGCCTTTATCCAAGAGGTTGTAAGAAATTGAACTAGGTCATGACCTTTCTATATTTCCGGTATGCCTATAAAGCCTAAATTAGACCTTCTGTTGCGATTCCCCTGGTCCTTTAATTGGTTTGCATGGAAGTAAGTAATGGTGTCTTGAGCAGCAACTTTGGTGTTGGATTGTAAAAGCTGATCCTCCAAGTCACTAACTCTCCGTTCCAATTCAACTGTACGTTGTGTATTGGAGGAATTATTTGCCAATGCTGATTCAATAGATTTTTGTAAACCATCAAATTTGTTATCAAAATAAGGCAACAAAACTTTGGATTCCTCTGATGCAATTCCTGAACAATCAGGTGACACAGGCACTAGGTCTCCCCTTAACCGTCCCCCTTGGTATGTTCCATGGAAAACAGAGGTTGGGACAAAGAATGTGATGGATGGGAAAGGGAGTCAGCTTGTGGTGGAGGCTTAAGCTTTCTGCTTGTTGCTTTTCTTGTGCATAGAAAAGGACTGTTTGTCCATAGTAATAAGTGTAATATATTACCAAGAAATATTGTACTGGAGACTTTAAAGGCAGTTTTCAGAAGTTAGCCCGCTTTGGATATAATCTCCAATATGCAGAACAAGAGATAAAAAGAGTCCACTATATAGAGTAGTATGAGCCACTTACTTGAGGGTTGTAGCAGTATTGAATTGTAAAGTAGCTCAAAAGTAGGTGGAGGAGGCACATGGATAAAGCAATGAAAGTTTCCCTGAGTTGCTGTGAGCAAGGTGGAGGTAGCAAGGACAAATCAGGTCTCCAAGAAAATATTGGTGGTATTTATAAATAAATAAATGGTATTTTTAAATCCCTTGTTGTGGGGTTCGAAAGATAGAGAAGCCTGTATGCAGCCTGCTTTGAATCCAAGATGGCTGCCACCAACCAGGACAAATGGCGCTTGCTCTGGGGTGTTGTGCAGTGTGAGAGCTGCTCATTTTGAGCTCCCACGCTGCTCAGTCGATCCCTGCAATGGCCCCCACCGCCCGATGAATTGATGGGAGACAGATCAGTTGGGTTGCCGGCTGATTAAAAACCGTGTGCAGGGAGCCTTGCTAAGATGCGGCCGCTCTTCAAGCTCTGGCCCCGCAAGTCAGAGTGGTTCATTTTTTTAATTACATTTGTATTGATGACATAGTTATCTTAACATGTTTGTTTAATAAAACTGTTTTATTTTATTTTTAAATTGGATTCAGTACATTTTATTTGAAGATGCATACCTTGAAAATCCCAAATAAATGATTTAATGTATTTCCTTTCTCTAATCTGAATAGAATCTGGTAAATGTATGCCCGGGTACTTTTTTTTACTTGGTCATTTGGGATAATCACTTCTTTAGACAGGCTGTAATAATATTTTGGCTTGTAGTACCCTTCATGGCAAATCTGTGTTCATAGTTACAGTTTACTCTAAGCAGTGAATTCTTCTGAGCTTCTAAAAAACGACCCTCAGTTCCCTACGTTTGCAAAGTTACTTTGGAGTTTTCAAAGCCCCCTCTTACCAAATTCAATGAATGGATGTAGTTGATGTAGCTGTTTTGGTGTATACTATAGGAATATGCTAATCCTTCAGGTGGCAGTGTGATTATCTGCTTTTCTCATAGGTTGTAAGGCTTTTCTGTTGAGTGTTCTTGACATCTTTTTTAAGGCTGTGGTAATTCCACACCTAAAAAAGTCTGTCCAGCTGAAGACTGTCCAGCTTCCTCCTACACTGCATCCCTAGTGGCCCCCTTGAAGCCTTCATCTGAATGCATCACATTGTCTGTAGCCATTCATACACATTGATGTAAGCAGAGAAACCCACAGCCATTTAAAGCTGACATACTGGCTCCCCTAATGAAACACTAGGATGTCAGAGATCTACCACCAACTATTGCATCAGAGTGGGTGCATTGTGTACTCACCAGACTACAGATTCTTAGGACTCCTTTTTGGCCTTATCTAAATTTATATTCTAATCCACAGCAAATGTAATCTTATACTTTCATCCATGGACATGAGTTGCATAATCTTTGCTTGAAAAATTGCTCTGCAGTGGCCCTACACGTATGTGCGTTTGTATGTGTGCAAACATGTGCGTGTCTCAACCTTTTGGTCTGGCCACATCCCTGGTGTTGGTATTACTTAGGTATAGGGTCATATCCATTGTTGCATATCTTGATGATCTCATTATTAGAGCTACATTGCAAGGGCATCCTCTTTACAATTTAAGATGAGTTGCATTACGTCATCTTTCCTTTCCTCACAAAAACCTAAATACCTAAGTCTAAGGCTGGACCTCAAGGGAATGGAGGTCTTTGTCCTTTGCCAAGTTTAGGTTGCTCATTCTGCAGATATACCTTCTGGTAGCACTTGCAGGCTGATGGTATTTACATTTGAACGAATTCCTTTTTGCTGAAGCTATAGCCCTTTAGAAAAACATCTGGTCAAACAGGCCACATTACCCTTTCTATCTTTTTTCTCAGTTTAGATAAATCTTAAACTGCTGTGGTGGCCCTGGTCACTAACGGTCCCACAGGTTTGTTATTTTTTTGCTTTATTTTAGAAAATTTCTCACCACTAGCACAGGCATTTGTGGTTTATGAGTGCTTTGTTATAAGCTTTGAGTTTGGGATTGCTGAATAAGGCCATGTCTCCATCAACATTCAGGAGCTCCAATCAATACTCTTAGCTTGTCTGCACTGATGCGGTAAGCTTTTTGGTTTCTCTACAGGACCTATACTCTTTGATTTGTGTTTTCCCTTTATGTTGACACTTTATCTTCTGAAAACAATCAAAATGGAAGAGCTTTCTATTCTGCTGGTTGATACAAGCTGAGCAAGGACCGCCTCAGTGCTCAAAGATAACCTGGTTATAGACAGCTCATGGTCTCTGGCTGCTCAAGCATGTAAGGCATTTGTGTCCAGTTCTGCATCTAGCTACACGGTTGTTAAATATGACACCATAGCTAATTATATTCGGGCACTGAGAGTGTGACCTCCTGCAGACAGGTAAGCCCTTTAATGCATACAGTGCTTTGACAAAACACATCCTCTCATGCTTAGACCCTTATCTTCCCTTAGTCAGATTTTGACCATTGCTTGCCCTGAGTAAAGCTACATACACACTTCCAATTATTATCGTCGGAAAACGAACGACGAACGTTCCTGCACGATATATATGAACGATCGTATAGCACCGATACTGCACATAGAGGTAACGACACGATCGTTCGTAGATATTGTACACACAATAGATACGATCGTTTAAGCGATAGAGGAACTATGTGCACGACAGGAAAGTGAACGGACGTTCGTTCATCGCGCATGCTCTGAACATGGACGATCAACGAACGACCGTACACACGAACGATGTTCAACGATCGTCGCCCAATCCGATCCGCCGGTCCGGTCGTTCGTTTCCAGCGACTTTCCTCGTTCGTCGGCGTCGTTGGTTACTTTTTTACGAACGATTTTTTGCCCAATCGATCGTTCGTCGTTCGATTGGAACGATAAAAATTGGAAGTGTGTACGCACCTTAACCCTAAAGGCTAGATTTTCACATTTTGAATACAGTTTGGATAATTTGGCATTTATCTCTAAATAAAGTTCTTTTCTCGTTGCCTTAACCTTAGTAAGACTATTCATTTCTTGTAATTGCTGATCTTGATCTATGAACTTAACTGTCTTTCATACTCAAGATGGTATTCTCTCATTAATCACTGGTCATTTTTTCTGCAACAAGCACAAAAATCCTCTCCGATTTTCTGGATCAGCAATCTCTTGTGTTTTACCTATTATATGTGTTACCTATGCTGTGCATTTAGTTAGGTCCTCCATACATTTTATACGTTTGTCATCATCTGCACTTCTTTTTAGTTCTAAATATTTTTTATATTACCAGGTGGTCATAGCTGAACTTAATTTTTTCTGATGAGGTTGTACCAAGGCTTTTTACAGGGGCAGGAATATATTGTTGTACAGACAGTTAGAATTTATCTGACTTATCCTGCTGACCTACTAGTGAGTTTTCCAGCATCCAATTTACATAATGTACCAGAATAATCCTTTCTGGTTCATTATCTTTTATAGCATTTGGTATGTTTTAGGCTGTTTTACACCATGCCTCTGTTCCCAAGCTGTGCAGACCTGCTACCTGGTCACTTCAATTTATTTATTCATTCATACATTTTGTTGTGTGTCCTACAATGAAAACTTAGAAAAAAAAAGGTTTTCCCATACAGAAAAAATGTTATTCAGTGGATATGTTGGGAACACATGACATGATGAATGTTGACATTTCAATTCTCCTGAAGTTACTTTTAGTTGCACTCATTTGTTTAGAGTGATATTGCTCACAAGAAAAGGCAACCTTTCTGTATCTTTGTGTCAAACCCCCTTATTATACCAAGTGATCTATTGTTTTACAACCAGCTAAGCTTTTTTTTTTTTCTCCCTAGATAACTGGAAAAGGGGGTAAAAAGATCATCCAGAATGATGAATGGAGAAAAGCCACTGTAGAGGAGAGACTGGAGTATGCCCTTGTCAAGGTTAGTGTTATCTGGTTTGTTTACCAAAACTATTAAAGCAAAATCAATCAACATTAGATTCTGAATAATTGCCGTCTACTTCTGCACTTTGCAAGTATATTGCACTGTATGTTATATGTAGTGTTCAATGTACATGTATTTTAGGTGTTCTGTAGTCCCATCTGTACAACATTTAGAGAGTGTTTAAAGTGGAAAGCAGATACCACAACCCTCTCTCAACTCGACACTTAGAAACTGTAGCCTGCATTTTACATCCTATTTAACAAATGCAGGATGCAATGGGCCTGATTTATGAAAGCTCTCCAAGGCTGGAGAGGATACACTGTCATCAAAGGAGGCTGTGTGATCCAGTAAACCTGGAATGGATTTCTTTAAAGTCATTTGCTATTTGTTTGCAAACGTTTTGCAAATATTTCCTGGTTCAGATCCATTCCAGGTTTGCTGGATCCCCCAGCTTCACTGATGAAAGTGTGTCCTCTTTAGCCTTGGAGAGCTTTCATAAATCAGACTGAATGTGTTGCCTGTGAAGCGTTGTGTCACAAGTTCTTTGCTTAACTGTGAGGAGAACTCACTTCTCCTATGACTCGTACAAAGCTTTGAGGCTGTATGCACAGGAATACCAAGGCACACCCACATGCCAAGAATTGCTCTGACATTTTGTAGGAGTAATTTAAGATTAAAATGTAAATCTTCAAAGATTGGCACAATTGACAAATGATGTTCCTTATAATGTAGTAGATTCTTACTTTAAAGCCTAAAAGCAACAACACTGCAGTAAATTATACTGATATAGAGGCAGTGTGAATGTGTGCAAAAGGTATATATATATACAACTGAATTCTAGACAAATATATATTTATTCAAGCAGTACAAGTGCCCAAATTTGAGTATTAACTTTTTTTAGTCTATTGTATGGTCAAGTTTGCAAGTGCATCCTGTTCTGGAGATCCTCTAGAAGGAAACATAGTGGAAATGCTTTATTAAAAATATTTGCAGTATATTTTGCATTATTCATTAAACAAAATACATTCCACATGAAACTATAAACTTTTTGTCCATGCTTTTTTTTTTTTTTTTTTTTTTTGTGGGGTTTTTTTTGGTTTGTTTTTTTTTTAACTGCATAGAACATATTTTTCACAATTGTTTTACCTTATATATGGTGTTTAATTTGTAAAGTGGTAAATAGTTGGTAGTAACTAAACCAAATTTTGATTTTCCTTGAACATGAAGGTGATAAAGCAGAGAAAAATAAAATACAACATGTAATCTTTTAAACAATTCCGTTTTGATTATTTTTTGATGTTCAGTAAAATGAATTCTAACTGGGCCTTATTTTCAAAAACTGGTGGTTAAAGGTTACATAGTTACATAGTAGGTTAGGTTGAAAATTTATATCCCAGATATAAAACCCTATAAGACATAGTTGGTCCAGAGGAAGGCAAACAAAAACACTGGTACAACTTGCTTCAACAGGGGAAAAAAAAATCCTTTCTGATTCCATGAAGCAATCGGATGTTACCTGGATCAACAGTCACTGTTATTTTTACTTTAAAAGCTGAATACCCAGTTATATTCTTTGCTTCTAGAAAACATCCAGCTTTTTCTTAAAGCAATCTATAGATAGTTTCTGAAAGTACTTCTTGTGGGAGCCGATTCCACATTTTCACAGACCTTACAGTGAAGAATCCCTTCCTTATCCGGAGCTTAAACTTCTTTTCCTCCAGACGCAAAGAGTGCCCTCTTGTTCAAATACCTTTTTTCTGCTACTTTCACAATGCCTTATGTATTAAAGGGTGACACATTTTATTTTTTTTTATCATGACCAGGAGCTCAATGCACTAACAGTACTGTTCTGCAACTTTTTCACCTTTTAAATTAGGCCTACTACCACAAAGTGTCGATAACAGTCGATTGGCAAATAGTATAATTGCAATAAACACTTTTGACCTCTATTGTGGACCATGACATTTGCCATTATCAAAATGGCCAATGCTATTGAATTATGCAATGAATTTTACAATTTAAAATGATAAACAGTTTTTTTCACCACATGATTAACGTGGAGAATCCTATATTTCAATACTGAAAGTGGCAACCCTCTGCTGAAAAGGCAACCTCTTGCCTCTAGGGCAAATAGAAAAATGTAAATACCAGTTTTTCAGGTTGTTCTCCATTTGAAAATTTATCTGAAATTCTTTGCTGAATGTTGCTTCACTTGGCATATACAATTTTCATGTTTGGGGTTTTTTGCTTTTGGCAATTGAACTGAATGCCTCCAAGGGTCATCCAGACAATTTTTCCAGCATATTTTAAAAATAACGTTTTGCATTCTATTTGCATTTTTTATTCAGGGTATTGAGAAGTATATTCTAGAGGATACAGAGGAAGCAAGGTCAAATAAAGGAAAGTATCCAAGACCCCTTCACATAATTGAAGGTCCTCTAATGACTGGTATGAAGATGGTAGGAGAATTGTTTGGTGCCGGAAAGATGTTCTTGCCGCAGGTATGCAAGGTTTTTAAGAGACTTACTGAAAGACTGTTAATACATTTTTTTTTGTATACCGATCAAGTAAGTATTTGACAATATTCTTTATAAAACAAGCATACTTTAACTTTTCCAGCATGTTAAGTTTTTATGAGTTAAATAGAAAATCTGTTAATTATATATTAAAACATGTAAATGTGCTGAAGATAAAAAGGTCTTTTCAGCTTTTAATTAGAAAGCTCTGCAGTCATATAGATTGTGCTACAAACATTGCAGCTGATCAGGAATTCTGTTAATTCCTAAGGCAGTAGGTTTTGGTGTGTTTGCGGTCTCTCACCATTAATGGGGATAATAGATAATGTAAGAGGAGTAGGAAGGCTTTAAAATGCAATAGTAAGCAATATGCTGTTGTAGTAACACATACAAACTAAAATAGTAACAGAGTATAATAGATAAATTAGTGTTTGTCCAACTATCTGTGTGATTGCAGAAAATTCTAATGAGGAGAAATTATTTTACCTTCAAGACATGTAAGCCTTTTAATCTATATTGAATTTAGTATACATTTTTTTTAAATAATTTTTAGACCTGTTCATTTTCCCTTTATATAAATTTTACAGCTGAATGTCCAAGTCTAGACCAAGAGTAGCAGGCTATAATGGGTATATATACAACAACTTGATAATTCACTACATAAACGACAACTTTTGTGCAGTCATTTAATCCTTTTACCTTTCTAAATGCTGGTGGGTGTGTAAAATTATGTGTCAATATTATTTTTTTAAACATGTAGTTGGTTTATTTACTATTTAACTGATCTGTTTACATTTTGGGTTCAGGTAATAAAGTCTGCTCGGGTTATGAAAACGTCAGTGGGATACCTTATTCCCTTTATGGAACAGGAAAGAAAAGAGTTGAGAGCTCTATCAGGAAATGTAGAAGATGATGTAAGTCTAATCCTGTATGTTCTGTATGTTGTGTATTTAACACTCTGTTACAAGAAAATGTATTGATGGAAGGTTTTAGACTTGTTAAACAAAAATAGGAAATATTATGTTGGAAACATTGGTGTGAGAAAAACATTTTTTTGCCTTCATCTCTGCAAAACATTTTTCAAAAATGTGTGGGGTTTACCTCTAATCAAAATCAGACTCTTTAAAAGTATTAGGACCTTCTCTGATAAGAAATGAGAGTCATTGAGTTTGTGTGTTCCCCCATCCTATCCATGAAAAGGTCTTCTATAATCTGGACTGCCAAAGAAACATATCCTTCCCTCACCCTTGGGAATGAGTACAGGGGTATATAGTACCCCCTACCCATTCCCCAAAAACGAAGTAAACCCTAGAAATAACACCTCACAAAAGAAAAAAATATTTATGTTTTGACTAATAATTACATTTGCTGGTTCCAGCAATGTTCAAATCTGCCACCAGCTGTTCCCTCAGCAGCCAACAGCTGTCTGCACTGAACAAAATAGCCCTAATTTGTTAAAGCTCCCCAAGACTGGGGGAAATAGACTATCATGGGACAACCTGGGTAATCCAGCAAACCTAGAATAGATTTCTTAACCCCCCTGGCGGTATTCCCGAGTGTGGCTTGGGTTAATTTTATGTACCAAAGGTGGTAACCCCGAGCCACATTCGGGGTAGCATTGTAAAAATCCCACCTGCTTCCCACAATCCAGCGCCATCGTCCAGCAGAGCCGGCCGGCTTGTGTCCCCTGGCATCACATCCCTGGTGTGATCGATGGGATGCGTGAAGCGTCGGTACGTTGGGGAGACGTGGCCTGGCGGGAAATTTAAAAGCAGATTACATTGTACTTCTGCCTTTTTTTTGGTTTCAAAGTTTTTTTTGAAATTTTTTTAAATAAAGTAAACAACATTACACAACAAATTGGCATAGAATAACAGGAAGAGAAAAAAATAAAAAGGGGGAGGGGTGAAAGGGGCGCATAAGGGGGTTCAAAACAAAAGAAGAGCGCCAACCTATAACCAGACATTAGTAGAATAAACATATGGAGTCAAACATAGTTAAACACCTCTTAGGTTACAAAGTCTAAATATTGCAGGTAATAAAGTAATTTTCCAATATTGACAATAAATATAAAATACAAATAAGTGCAATAGTACAAAAATAGTGTTATTCACAGATTTAAAACTTGTAAATGTGATCATAAAAGTTGACGGGCAGAGGTACCTTTCAATCATTCACCCCCCTTGTAAACATTTAAAATTTTAAATTGAAGAGAAAAAATTAGAGAAAATAGGGGGGGAGGAATAGGGAGTTAGGGGTTACACAAGAGATGGGGGGAGGGTCAGGTTTCACTGCTTGAATTATATATGATTATAATCTAACCACAGTTCCCTTGTGTTATAGAACTTGTGGATTTTAAGAGTACAGGTCAATTTGTCGTTGACTAATTATCCAGTTAGGTTTGTGTTTGGTTAACCCATGGGTAAAATGGAAGCTTTCCAGTAACAAGCAATGGTAATTTGAGCAGCTAACAGGATATATTTAATCTAGTCTAGTTAACTGTTTCAGAGCTCTTTAGAGCACACTCTATTTTCCTTGGGATGTTTACCTGGGTGACAGAGAGGGTATTAGGTTGAAAATGCGGATCCAAAATCTCCGAACCCCAGGATCCACCAAGCATGGAGTACAGTGCCAGTCTGATCACATCCTCGAAAACAAAGAGGAGAGCCATAGGGATTGGCTTTATGGATCCTAACCGAGAATAGGTACCATCCCATCAAAATCCTGTAATTGCCCTCTATTATCGAAGTGTTCAGAGATATTTTGGAAATGGACACTGATAGATCCTGCCATTCTTGGGCACTCCGCTCCACCTCCAAATCTGACTTCCATTGTTTCATATAGGAAAGTTTATCGTGTGAGAAGAGTGTTATATACTACCAAGATCCTCCCTTATAAAACTGCAGTATTTTTCAAATCCCGTACTCCAGTAGGGTGGTTTAACCCTTTAAGTTTATGTTGAATAACAGACCTGATTTGTTGATAACAGAAAATTTATGAATATGGAATTGAGAGGCTCTCTTTTAAATGGGAGAGGCACAGAATAGCCTTGCCATCAAGGGTACACCCAATCCTCCAAATTTTTTAGGAGTATATAATGTAGTTGCATTAATGCGGTGAAGTTGTCTCCCCAAACAAATTTTATGAGTTTGTTTTGGATATTCCTTAAGACCAGCTTGGGAATAGCAATAGGGAGGGTGCGGAAAAGATAAAGCAATCCTGGGTAGTGTTCATTTTGATTGCAGCTATTCTCCCGAACCAGAAGGGGGGGCTAGAGCGCCATTTATTCAGATGTCTGGCTACTGCACGAAACAGGGGCGGGTAATTAGCTGAGTACAAATTGTGGTGAGAAAAGGTAATCTGAATGCCTAGATAGGCACATATCTTTGAGTTGAATGACTATGTTTGGGGGCAATTAAATATTTAGTGCCTCTGATTGACTCTGGTGAGTTTTAGACCTGACACCTCTGAAAAGGAGCTCAACTCTTTAAATAAGTTGGGAAAGGAGATTAGAGGGGAGAAGATATATACATTAGGGCGTCATCAACAAAAAGTCCACATTTATGTTCTATAGGACCACATCAGATGCCCTTAATGTCAGGATTAGGCCTTACAGCTTTTTCTAAGGGTTCAATAGCTAAAGTAAAAAGTAAAGGGGAGAGAGGGCAGCCTTGTCTGGTGCCTTTGCTGATATTATTCAACTGCGAATAGTGTCCTTTAATTGCTATTTTGGCGGAGGGGAGGGAGTATTGAGAGGATTATTACTATTATTAATAAAGAGGATTTATATAGCACCAACATATTACACAGCGCTGTACATTAGATAGGGGTAGCAAATGACAGAAAGTTAGACAGTGACACAGGCGGAGAAGGGGACCCTGCCCCGAAGAGCTTACAATCTAGGCAGTGGGGGAAGTCTCACACAATAGGAAAGGAGATATGGAATGATGGGTAGTGGTGAGGGTAGGCAAGTCTGAAAAAGTGTGTTTTGCTGGAGCGTAGGAGCAAGCTGATTTGGACAAGGATGACCATTCCAGAGAATCGGGGCAGCTCTGGAAAAATCTTGGAGCCGTGTGTTTGATGAGGTTATGAGTGAGGAAGTCATTAGTAGTTCATTGGAGAGCAGCTAGGGGAGTATTTTTCTACCAGGTCAGAAAGGTAGGTAGGACAGGAGCTGTGTAGGGATTTGAAGGCAAAGCACATGAGCTTGAATTTGATTCTCAGGTGAATTGGAAGCCAAAGAAGGAAACTACAGAGAGATGCAGCAGAAGAGCAGCAGTGGGAAAGATGGATGAGTCTGGCTGCAGCATTCATGATAGATTGTAGAGGAGAGAGTCTGGCTAGTGGAATGCCAGATAGAAGAATGTTGCAGTAGTCCAGACGAGAGGTGATGACAGCGTGTACAAGGAGTTTGGTGGTCTCAGGGGACAGGTAGGGACAGATTTTGGAGATGTTGTGTAGGTGAAAGTGACAGGACCTGGAAATGTTCTGAATATGGGGGTGAATGAGAGGGCAGAAGTGAAGGTGACACCAAGAAGAGGTGCCTGAGGGGAGGGACAAATGACTGTGTTGTTAACCGTTAGGAATATGTCGGGGAGATTTGGAATTTGAGGGGGCGGGGGGGGGGGGTGAGTTCAGTTTTATCCAGATTGAGGTTTAAAAATCTGTCAGACATCATGATGGGATGGCTGACAGGCAGCATGAGGCCTTGTCCCGGACTGGGGGAGACATATATTTGAGTGTCATCAGCACACCAACAGGAAGGAGAGTGGGAGAGGAGAAATTACCATTGAAAAAAACTTGAAAGGAGTGGTCAGAGAGATAGGAAGCAAACCAAGAGAGAGCAGTGTGACTGATACCAATGGAGCGCAAGATTTGGATTAGGAGGGGGTGGTAAACCGTGTCAAGTGCAGAGGAATGATGGAGAAGGAGCTGAGTAAAATTGCCTGGAGACTTAGCTCTGATGAGGTCATTGGCCACTTTAGTAAGGGCTGTTTCCGTGGAATGGGCAGCTCGGAAGCCAGATTGGAGATGGTCAAGTAGAGAGGTGGTGCTCAGGTAATCAGTGAGTCTTTTGAAAACAAGGCGCTCAAGGAATTTTGAAACAAATCGGAGAAGGGAGATGGGATGGTAGCTTGAAGGTAAGGAGGGGTCTAGTGAGGGTTTCTTCAGGATAGGGAGAAATATGGCATGTTTGAAAGTGGTAGATACTAGTAGAAAGGTAGAGGTTAAATAATTTGGTTAAGGTGGAGGAATGGGCACAGAGTAGATCAGAGGGAATTGGGTCAAGCGGACAGGTAGTAGATGGAGATGATGAGAGAATAGAGTAGACTTTGTCCACGGTAACAGGGCTGAGGCAGGTCAGTGATGATTTACGGGTGGAAGGGATGAATATGTTTGGAGTTGCCCGGTGAGCAGAGACATCATGTCTGATTTTGTCAATTTTATCTCTAAAGCAGGTGGTTGTGGAGGGAGCAGGTGTGGGGTTTAGGAGGGAGTTTATTGTTGAGAAGAGGCTGCGTGGGTTGGAAGCTTAAGAGGAAACGACAGCGGAGAAATAATTTTGCTTGGTGATAGTGAGTTCAGTGTTAAAGTGATGTAGTCTGGCTTTGTAGTCCATGAAGTCGGTGGTGGGGCCATATTTTCTCCACTGGCGCTCAGCTTCACAAACAGACTTTTGTATGTGTTTGGTGTGATTGTTGTGCCGGGGGGGGGGGTAGCAGAAGGTGGCAGGGGCAACTTTATCCAGAGCCCAGGAGAGAGAGAGAGTGGTTTAACTGGGTGGGAGCTTCATCTGGGGAGGTGATTTCAGAGAGAGTGGGGATGAGGGATGTAAGGCAGTTTGAGAATTGGTTGTGGTCAAGGTTACGGATATCTCTTTGCCATTGGCCAGGTCTGGGTGATAGTGGAGGAGGGCAGGAGTTATCAGGCAAAACGCTGGGCCAAAGCCCAATTTAAGAAGGGCTTTCAGGTAATCCCATGATATAAGCTATCAAAAGCTTTGTGTAGATCCAATGAGAGTAACATTGCTTCTCTTTTTGGCCTGCCATCCCAGTTACCGTTTACAGCTGACATCAGGTCTGTTGTATGTCTAGTTTGGTCCGGGGCATGTCGATGGTGAAGAAATCCCACCTGGTCTGGATGGATGTACTGGTCTAGGAAGGAACCTTGGCGCAGAGATGGGATTTTCGTCATAATTTTAAGATTGCAGTTTGTTAGAGAGATAGGCCTATATTTAGAGATTTTAGCATGGTCTTTGCCAGGTTTAGGAATAACACTAATTAGGGCTTTATTATCTTCTACAGCTACCGTGTTTCCCCGATGATAAGGCAGGGCCATCAAATAAGACAGCCCCCCCCTTTTTAGGTAAAAATGAAAAATAACTGTAGTCTTCTTCATGGGTAAATAAGGCATCCCCCTGAAAATAAGCCCTAGAGCATATTTTGGCCTTCAAAAAAAAATAAGACAGTGTCTTATCATCGGGGAAACAGGGTACTTAATTTCCTTTGCAAAGGAAATTGAATAAATCTGAAAGGTGATTCAGTAATATTTCACTAAAAGTCTTAAATTAATGGTTGGGTAAGCAATCTGGACCAGGGGAACTATTTGTTTTAAGATTTTTACTGACTCCCATGACTTTCTCAGGCTTAAATTCTTCATCTAAGATTTTAGCATGGAATTCACGTAATCCCGAAATTGGGAGCCTAGAAAAAAAATGTTTCAATTTTAGAACTATCTTTGCACTTAGGTACTTCATAGATCATCTGGTAGAATCTATGAAATGTTTCCAAGATCAATTGTGGGTTTTGGGATATTCTTCCATCACCCAGCTTGATTTTTGGAAGCACAGTTGTTTGTACCCTAGGATTTTGTGTATTTGCTAGGAGCATGACCGGTTTGTCGCCCCCCCCGAAAAAAAATGATGTCTGGCCCATCTCAGTGTCCTTTCTGCCTTGGTTGTGAGGCAGGGGTTTAGTTCTGTGTGCAGGACTTCAATTTGTTCACGTATATCTATGTGGGGATTCTGCTTTTGTTGTAGTTTTACCTTGGATAGCTGTTGTTTTTTTCAATGGTCAATAAGGAGTGTGGCTTGTTTTTTAAGTTTGGTACCCAGGAATATAAATTGTCCCCTAATATGGGCCTTATGGGCCTCCCAATTAGTAAAAGGTGAAGTATCGAGTGGGTCAATAAATAAGTTGTTCTTAGACCTCCAATGTGATTTAGAGTTTATGGAGCCTAGGCCTGTTTTTGTGGAAAAGTACCTGATAGTGATCTGACCATGAGGTGGCGAGTATGCGTGCCGAAATGAGGGAAAGAGCGAGTGATGAATGGAGCAATGCATGATCTATATGTGAGTATTGTTTGTGTGGTGTATTCTGCTTTTAACACATTGATCACAGTAATAAAGTGATAAAAAATAAATCCAAATAATAATTTCATATATCATTTTATCATTTTCAATACCATTTCAGTTTTGCTGGATCACCCAGGTTCACGCATGATAGTCCGTCTTCCCCAGTTTTGGAGAGCTTTGACAAATCAGTCCCAATGATAGAAGCTCTGCTCAGACAAAACCCAGACGGAGAAAAGTCAGTCTGGAAGTTAAAAGACCATTTCATCCCTGCCCTCCCGTTCCTATCTAAACCTAAAACTTCTACATAAATGTATACCCAAAAAGCAAACAATCAAAAAATCTACTGAGGAGAGACATTGTTGGAATAGTTGACTCCCTTGAAAGGGTTGAAGGATAACACCTAGGAAATTTTGTTGTAACGCTTGTGTTTGATTTAGCTATCCTCTCTGTGGCCTTGATGTATTATAGGAACAGAAAAGTAATGATCTTTCCTGATTTCTCGATTATCTCACAAAAGGAAAACATCCTGTTTTGCCTCATCTCCAAAAGAGGCTTGACTAATTTTTATTCAGGTGAAAACTGACATAGTAAGTTACCATTGACCTTCTGGGTATGCTACTGACTATACCAGTTGACTTTTCTCTTATCATAACCTTGTGTTGCGTTGCTCTTTGACCACACAATATTCTTGACATTGTTTTACAAAAGCCATTTAGTAGTAACTTTGCTCACATGAATTAACAACCTGCCTACATTTTTTTTTCTTTTTTTGTTTTTCTTTTTTTTTTTCTTATGAAGTACAGTTTGCACCTCTTTTCTATATATTGCTTGTTTTGAGCTGCCAGTGAATTGCTTGACTTGATCCTCCTTTTGATTTACTAGACATAATACTACACAGTTTTAATAGGTACATATTCTTTCAGTTTTGGTTTCAAGTGGTTACTGGACTTTTCTGGGGACACAGAACATTATGAACTCCAGTATTTTAATCGGTCGGTTCCAATACTAGGCTTGATGTTCAGATTTGAGGCAAATTACAGATCCGTTTGATTTGAGAGATTTGAAGTTGAAAAACCTGTACTTTTGATGATGATAAATGATCAGACTCCGCTTTCATATTGTTTTGGTTCTCTCATGCTGCCCTGGAGGCAAGACTACCTGTTTCCATCCTACTGGTGGCAAGCTTCTTTTAGATACTTTGCATTATAAGGAGGAGATATGAGCAGACTTACACTTCATTACAGGGTGTGAATTCTAGTTTTGCTACTGTGCTAGGGATTGCGTAATTTTAGTTGTACTGCTGCCTGAGACTGTGGAACAGGGGATCAGGGTACTTTTTGCTGTAGAGTTTATTTATTGGAGATGTGTAATTATACAGGCAGAACATTTAATTCTTGCCTTTAAAATAATATTATTCTCAAAGTATAATGCTCCTTCTTCTTAGTTTTTTCATAGAAAAACAAAAAATCTCTACATTTACTATATGTTTATGCAAATATGACAATCATAGTAATATAGTAATATAGAAGGGTACTTAGTTGTAATACTTAGAGAGACAATACTTATTTCAGAAATACTTGTAAATTCAGTAATGCATAAATTGTAACAAAGAGAACAATTTTGTATCCAATAAGCTTGTGTATATCCAAACAATCAGGTGTCAAATGTAAACGTTTTAAAGTTCATAAAGACAAAATTTAAATAGTGAAGGACATGGTACTCAGGTAATTAAATGATTGTATTGAGTTGCTATGTGCACATATAGTTGGATCAAATCATAAAGTTTGTAAATATCACATTGTTCAGCAATATCTGTTACTGTGCATAGAAAAAATATGTATTTATGAAAGTTGTAATATTGAATAACGCAATAATTAGTGAATTAGTTGCATTTACTTACTTTCAAATAGTTGGAGAGTGGCTGACTGGGATTATACAGATATGAAAATGGGATCAAAGCTTATTGGTGATCTCTGTTAAAAAGAGAGAGACCGGGATTGTATTTGAAAGATGTGGCAGCAAAATTAATAAGTATAAAGGTTTCATAATGGTGTAGGGTTCATTATAAATAAGTGATATAGATCATTAGTGGAATAGTCAGGGGGAAGTAAAATAATTTTAAGTTCTATGCTCCCCGGCTCCTAAACCACTACAGTCACCAGACAGGATTCTCTCAACCCTACTTCGGCTCCTTTATTTACTTTTGCGGCTGTCCCCAAAACACTCAATACCAAACTGGATTCCTTGGTACCACAACTAGCTTCACCAGTACCAACAAAAATTCAATGGAACTACCCTGTTACACATTGCTGGGGGCTTTCAGCACCTAAACCCCAATTTCCCAGGAATGGGAGGGTACAGGTGAACAAAATCATACCTGCAAGTGGGGGACACCTGTAGATAACACCCCCTAAAATTTCATCAGTAGGCCATCGCCAGAACAGGTAGAAATCCACCCATAAAAAAACTACCCTGTTACTTATCAGGGTAGTTTTACATATCGCTGGGGGCTTCTAGCACCTGAACCCCAATTTTTCCATAACCTATGACCTTCTATAATCTATAACGCTTGTTTTTTTTCACCTTTTTTTAATGTTTTACACATACAATGATTTATAAATTATTGAAAGTGATTATTGCAAGAAAACAAGGAAACGCCATGGCATAGATTAGCCTATTCAAATGTATGGGAATTTCAAAGATGTGCTTTTTAAAGAATCATGTTAAACGCTGCGGACAGTGTGGCTGGTATTTAAAATATTGCTATGTGTTATAGATTGGATAGAAAAAATAATCACAAGTGTCATGAAAATATTTATTATAATTAAAAGTAATGTTTTAAGAATAAATTCTCATGTAAAAGCTAATTTTCTTGTAAAATTCACAAACCACCAATTATTCCAAGCATGTATTAGTTGCGTAAAGAGCATATGTACAGAAAATGGCCAAAAAAAATAATTTGGAATAATAATTACCTTATAATAGAAAAACTAAATTAGATGACATTTAGCAATAAATAGGGTTCACTATTTAGGCTTACCTATCTGCCCTGGGTGTTTGTAAAATCTTTATATAATGTCTATTAACAGTTTAGGGTATCATTCGACTTCTTCATGGTGGTTATACATGACTAATTAAAATTATGTATATTCAATAAGATTTAGGATATTGGACTGTTAAAGGCAAATTAAATTTTGTGCTTCTGTGTTGTGCCATGTTCGAGTTATCGCCTTTTAAAGTTCTATTACAAGGTAATAAATATTCCAGAGATGAGATGGCAGACCAGAAGATTAAGGGTGAAGAAGACTGGAGAATTGGAAAGAAAACAATTTCCCTACAGGATCAAGAAATTTAAACTGAACTCAAGGGGGGAATTTTTCTGTCAATGTTTGTTTTAGGCGTTTTGGTTTTTTTTTTGGCCATTTTCTGTATGTACGCTCTCTACGCAACTAATACATGCTTAGAATAATTGGTGATTCAGATATTTTACAAGCAAATTTTACATGAGAATTTATTCTTAAAACATTACTTTTAATTATAATAAATATTTTCATGACACTTATGATTATTTTTTCTTTCCATTTTATAACACATAGCATTATTTTAAATACCAGCCACCCATGGATGGGTCTACATGGACTTTAGCAGAGTTTAGCAGAGTTTTTTAGTTTCTGATGATATTTTTGGGTCAACATAACCACTCCCCCCCCCCTACTTCGTTTATAGAAAAATTGGGGTTCAGGTGCTAAAAGCCTCCAGCAATGTGTAACAGGGTAGTTTTTTTTTTGATGGGCAGAGTTTGTTCTGGCAATGGCCTATTGAAGAAAATTCAGGGGGTGTTAACCACAGGTGTCCCCTACTTGCACCTTTAATTTTGTTCACCTGTACCCTCCCGTTCCTGGGCAATTGGGGTTCAAGGGCTGGAAGCCTCCAGCAATGTGTAACGGTAGATTTTATGGGCAGGGTTCTACCTGTTTTGGCGATGGCCTATTGATGAAATTTTAGGGGGTGTTAGCCACAGGTGTCCCTCACTTGCACCTATGATTTTGTTCACCTGCAACCCCCTGTTCAAGGGAAATTGGGGATCAGGTGCTAGAAGCCTCCAGCAATATGTACCAGGGTAGTTTTTTTGATGAGTGGAGTTCTACCTGTTCTGGTGATGGCCTATAGATGAAATTTTAGGGGATATCTATACGTGTCCCTCACTTCCACCTATGATTTTGTTCACCTGTGTCGCCCATTCCTTGGAAATTGGGGTTCAGGTGCTGGAAGCCTCCAGCAATGCGTAACAGGGTAGTTTTTTATGGGCGGAGTTCTACCTGTTGGGCTATTGAATACATTTTAGGGGGTGTTATCTACATGTGTCCCCCACTTGCACCTACATTTTTTGTTTTGTACATCTCCCTGTTTCAGAGTAATTGGGGTTCATAGTATAGAAGGGGACAGGGTAGTGTAGTATGACATTTCTAGTTTTGTGACAGGTAGGTAAAAATTTGGGGTTCGCACCTCCTTGCTATGTAGGTGGCCCCGGGGGTCTGTATTTGTATATTTATTTTGGTCTTCTAGACACACTAACTTTTTAAACAGCTGATGTTCAATTTTGACTAAGGTATTAAAGGTGGGGAGTTGAAATTTAGGGTATTGATAGCTATGAGGGTCCCCTATGTACCCTGGTCAGTAGGACACACAGTTCAGGAGATATGGGGGTTTGTACAGGGAGAGATGTAAGGCTGCAGTGGGAGAGATGTAAGGCTGCATTATGCTATATGACATGCTGCATTCATACGCAAAGTGTAAGTGAAACTATCCTGACGATGAAGTCATTGTACACACCCATTGGTATACCCCCTGACAGTTATTTTTCACGGGTAGTTTTTTTTTGTTAGGACACCGGAAATACACTCTTACATGCAGCTAATTCACACTCTAGTTTATTAATCAAGAGTATACGCTATAGGCAATATTTCAGACTCAAGAGGAATTGTTCAACCCAAGATGTTTTCTGTAAGGAAGCTATAGAACTTTAAGGAAGACTTCTAGAAAGGGGATAAGAAATTAGTAAAAAAAGCTTATCACAAAACTCAGAAAAAATCAAGACAGGAACTATTATCAGAAATTTCCAAGAAAACGTTAGAAAAGGACTCCATTACAAGAATCATTACCAGATTCAACTTTCAACACAACTATCAGAGAGATGTTTGTCAAAAACATTAGGACATCCTTAGCAATGACATCCACGGGTACCAAACCACAATTTGTCTTTAGAAAAGCACCTTCCCTTAGAGATAAACTGGTGCTAAGCCACTATATGACATCACCACACAAAAATGAAATTAAATGAACCTTTAGGTGTGGTCACTGCACCCAACATAAATGGATATCTCTCTAGTCAAAAGGTCATGTTCCCAACTATTTACATGTGGTAATAAGCTCCTTTGTTATATAAAAATGTTGGTTATTTAGTACCTACATCTTGTATATCACAACCTAAATTGAATACACCTAATATTTGCCAAAAAAACTGGCTTTTTCAGTCTTTATGCAGTGGCATCTATTTTTTTATTTTTTTCTGGCACTTTAAACATTTTAAATTTACCCAAAAAAAATGTTTGCACTGTGATTAGATACACAAAGTTTTTTCTGGGTACTACAGCTTTCTTAAGTTTGAGTTGCTTAGCTCAAGCCAAAAAAATGGTAAATCAAAAGGGAAGGTAGTCGTGCAGGGGTTAGGGGATGTAGTATGGTGTTTTCACAATCTGTCCAATCAGTGCAATCCAGCATCATTAGATCTGCTCAGCCTCAAAGAGACCAGTTATGCCGCCTCCTCTTTCTCGCAAAGGTCAGCCAAGAAATGTTAATGAGCTATGGTTACCACATAGTTACAAAATCAGGGTGAAAAGAGTCATAAGTTCATCAAGTTCAACCACTAGGTAAATAAACATATCCCAGATGTAAAAGCATATGATTATAGTTGATCCAGAGGAAGGTGAAAAAAAATCATGGTTCAGTTTGCTCCAACAGGGCAAAAAAAATTCTTCCTGATCCTCTGATCGGATGTTCTCTGGATCTTTCAAACTATAAATTTATAACATATAAATTTTAGAAAAGCATCTATCTTTTTCCTATAGCAATCTATACTACTTGCTAAAACTACTTCCCGAGAGCGCCTATTCAACATTTTCTCAGACCTTACTGTGAAGAATCCTTTCCTTATCCGGACAATACATTTAATTTTCTCTAGAAGCAAAGAGTGCCCCTTTGTAATGGCCTTAAAATAAATAATCAGCGCAAGAGTTCTCTATATGGACCATTTATATATTTATACAGGGTGATTATATCCTGCCCTAAACGTTTCTTCTCAGAGGAGAATAGATTCAGTTTAGCTAATCTCTCCTCATAGCTGAGCTCTTCCATTCCTTTTGTTAGTTTAGTTTCTCTGCACTTCCTAAAATTCCACAATATCTTTTTTTATGAAATGGTGCCGAAAACTGTACTGCATATTCCAGATGTGGTCTGACCAATGCTTTGTACAGGGGCAGAATTATGTCTCGATCTCTGCAGTCTATTCCTCTTTTGATATGAGATAGTACTTTGCTAGCCTTAGTTATTGCAGTTGGAATCACATGCCATTATTAAGTCAATGATCTACCAGAACTCCCAGATCCTTTTCCATTTGTTACTCCCACAAATGTATTCCCCTGGACAGTTCGAAGGCTGCATGTTATTAGCCACAAAGAGCATTTATCAATATTAAATGTAATTTGCTACTAGGCTGCCCAATCAAACAGTACATCCAGGTCTGCTTTTAGATTACAGACATCCTTTATGGACCTAATTCCATTGCAAAGTTTGGTGTCATCTGCAAGCACAGAAATGGTACTTTTAATTCCAAAATCCGTATCATTTTTAAAGATGTTAAACAGTAAAGTTCCCAACACTGAACCCTGGGGTACACCACTAATAACTTTAGACCATTCAGATTATCAGTAATGGTTCACTACCCTTTGGATGTGGTCTTTAACCCCCTAGCAGTATTCCCGAGTGTGGATTTTACCTGCAAATAGCGGTATTGCCGAGTCACACTCAGGGTAGCTTGCTCCGTTGTTGTCCCCAGCATCCTGTTGGTCCCCGCAGGTCCTGGGGTCACATCCTTCGTCCTCGAACTCCAGCCGGCTAATGCAGCATCGATCTCCGGGGGTTTCCCGGTGATGGTGGACGGATCGGCGGGAAATTCAAATAATTTTGTACTGGATTCAATACAAAATAGCAGCTGTATTGAGTCCAATACAAAGTAATATTCATATAATAAATATATATATATATATATATATATATATATTTATACACGCTACTGTACACTTACATTACATGTTTAAATACAGATTTTTGTTTTGTTTTCTAAAGTTTATTATTACATTTAATAAATATCTGTGAGTTATGCCTAGGAGTTTTAGCCTACAATGAAAAATACATTTCCATGCAAAAAAATGTACCTTTTTTTGCATGGAAATTTGCACAGAATTAGACCGCTTACAGATTTACAGATTGAATTGTCTAATTCATTGGTACTGTGTCAAATTCTTTAGTCCAAGTTTACTATATCAACTGCCATTTCACTGTCTACCTGTTTACTTACTTCCTCAGAAGAGGAAGGGAGACAACTTCGGTCTTTCTTGAATCCATGTTGACAATCGCCTAAAATATTATTTTCTAGCAGAAAATCTTCTAAATAATTTTTTATCAGCCTCCCCAGGACTTTTGCATGTATAAAAGTTGAACTTGCCGCTCTGTAGTTACTTGGTAATGACTATGCTTTCTTTCTTTTCTTTTTATTTTTATTTACTTAAGGTTTTTTCAATAAATAACAAAAAGAGCAGTAAGGTAAGGGGAGGATTGAAATAAAAACACAAAAAATAAAAGAAATAAAACATACCTTTGGTTGATACATGGATGGCAGTCATTCCATGCCGCAAGTAAAGCTCGTCTTGCTGCCAAGAGACAGACTGAAATTCACCCGCTTGTACCTTTGTCAAAAATAATATCAGGGAGTTTATCCCAGGAGCCAAATAAAACATAGTACAGAATTGGCAGGAACAAAGTAACCTGTGACAGAATGGACATATTGTAACACCTTCTGCCTGTAATGCATAATCAGAGGACTTTTCCACAAACAGAGGGTGAGCTTTGTTGAAAACACTTTGCATTTTTGACAAGTGAAGTCTAGGCTTCTTTCTGTTCCAAATCCTGCACCAGATTTGACCACCTTATATGCCCTGTGAATGATTTTAAAATGAGTTTCCCTCCATATATCATTGATCACTGCTTTTCATACAGTTTGGTACCCTTAAACAATCTTATCCACAGCCTCCTCTAATTCTGCACCCCAGTTGGAAACATTTGTGTTTTCCAGGTTACCAGGGTTTTTTTTAAAAAAATACATATTATACTTATACTAATATATATATATATATATATACTGTAAAATAAATGTTCTTGAAAACAGTGTACTGATTAAAACATTATGTTTCAAATGAGGTAGGGAAGTCAATTTACAATGCAGTATTGCACTGAGATTGCAGAGAAAGACTATAGCTCTCTCTAAGAGATAGTTTGATGCAAAGGATGTACCTTTGATCCAGTCATAAATATGTCTCGTAAGACATGCTAGATTGTACATACTGACATTTGGAAGTTAACTCCATCTGCTGATACAGGCAAATAAAATTTTTTGTATGGATACTCGAGGGCGGTTGCCTTGCCAAATAAAATTAAGAAATGATTTATTAAGAATCTTTACATCCTGATGTCTTAACAACAATGGTATCGTCTCAAGGGGATAAAGGATCTTTGGGAAAGACGTCATCTTTACCAAAATGAATCCTCCCAAACATAGACAGAGGTAAATTCCTCCATAATTCCAATTCCCTCCTAGTTTTTGCTATTAGAGGTACGTAGTTTAAATTGTAGATTGAAGAAGGCTGTCTACCTATTTTGATCCCCAGGTAAGTTAAGTCTTTGGCAATCAAGAATGGTGAAGACCCGCTCCAAATTGACTTTCTCTCGGGGGTCAAGACTAATATCTTACTTTTATCTATATTTACTTTTGGACCCGACCACTGCTCAAAAAGCATAAAAACTTTTTGAATAAATGATAAATCATTTGTCGGGTCTGAGGTGAATAGTAAGATGTCATAAGCGAAAAATGCTGTTTTATCTCACAATCACCAATTTCCGAACCATGTAATTCTGGTGACCCCTCTAGATAATGTACTAGAGGCTCAATAGCCAGAATAAATAATAAAGGAGAAAGGGGGCAGCCGTGCCTGGTTCCCCGTTCTAATGGTATACTATGGGGTAAGAATCCCGAAGTATGTGGCTTGTGATGAATCATACATAGCCTTGAGAAGTGACAGGTAGGGACCCGGAAATCCCACCTTATGTAGTACCAAGACGAGCCATTCAATATTATCACTGTCGAATGCCTTCTTAGCAACAATACTAATAACTTCAATATTTTCAGCTGGGCTTCTCTTCACATATTCCAGGGCCGCCAACACTTTACGTATTTTTGCCACAGTGCAAAAAGCCCCTGAACGAAACCCACCTGTGAAGGCAGGATCAAACCAGGCAACAAGGCTGCCAACCTGTTAGCCAGAATCTTGGATAGAACCTTGGCGTCTAGATTGATCAATGAGATTGGATAGATCAAAAAACAACAAAGACAGAGATTTAGGCAGGGTTTTTCGGCACAAACGATGTATTCAACATACATTAACAAAATTTGTAATAGGGTTTGTACAATAAAAAATACCACTGTACACAACTAGTGGTCAGGTATAATCATTGAAGTCATATGATTACTTAATACAATAAACAGTAATCAAAGGTTGGTTTGAACCACCTTATTATCCTTGGGGTTCATCCACAGACAAAGTGATTTTTTCACTAGACATATAATAGCTATCAACTTATATATTGTTGACCATATACAATGTTTGATCATCGAAGCATGTTGTTGGATATACTCGATGCGTTTCGCCAGATACGGCTTCTTCAGGAGTATTGACAGCATGCGTAGATTGTTTGTGTCAATTGCATCCAGATAATGTTTAAATTAGAATTTATAATGACTCATATGAATATTATGTTGTAGATATATATACACATTCCCAATTGCACTTTGATGTCCCACTATATATATTGGTTATTAATTGATTAATAACAAGCAGGTTTTAGGCCAATATACATGGATGTCAGACAGTAATTAATCCAGAAATATTCACACTTACATGGATTTGTGGAACAAAAGTGGATGGGATGATAAGACTCAGTGTGTCTAGGACCCCTACCCTTCTTGAGAGTTACTTTGATGTAGGATTGAGCTGCGAAGGGAAAGTAAAAACCCTTTTCCCATATGTGAGAATATAGTTTGTACATATCTAGGAGAAGGTCATCTCCTACCATTTTGTACAATTTGTCTGTAAAGCCGTCGGGCCCTGGTATTTTTCCAATAAACAATTTTTTCATGGTGGTTTGGATTTCCAGATCTGAAATGGGTGCATTAGGAGTATCTAAATGCTCCTGATTCAGTTGTGGTAGACGCACCGACGCAAAACCAGGAGTGTCATTAATTAAATCATACTACAGCGCCTTATGGCTTAGGCAAGGTCATTATCCCTTGATATACAAATTTGGGTCTAACTAGATTGGCTAACATTTTGCTGGAGTTTTAAATCTGTGATATTTAGCATCTATACGCCCACATCTAAATTGTTCATAATGCTCCAGGCCCGCAAATTTTCTCTTTGCCTCCACCCACGCTTCTTTAGTTATTAAAGAGGGTTGATTTGTGGGGAACTGCTGTGCTCTTTGCAGTTCTTGGAGGGCCTAAAAATAATTTTCAATTGCTTGTATCTCACGTTTTGTTATGTAAGATATCACTTGTCCCCGTAAATACTATTGTAATAAATTGTTTCATGAACAAGGTTGACTATAGAGGTTTTACAAAAGAGGCGGGCATGTGTACAGTGAACTGGGGAAAAGAAAGTGTATTGGGGTTCTAAAGGATACCATTGTTTCCAGACATCTTAGAGATTCATTGATTCTACAAAAGTATTAGGTGCGAAGGGATCTGGGGTCACCTGGAAACCGTCTGAAAAGTAGGGCCCATTACAATAAGAGATCTGACTTCCCCTTCGACCATCACTGAATTACAATCACCACCTCATGGACAGTGTAATTCTAAACCACCCATCAGCTCATTAGCTGATGAAAAAAAAAAATCAGCTGTGGGTGAATTAGGGGCATATACATTATAACCTGCCCTTAGTATCAAACTGAGATGAGGTAACTTTTCCTTGAAACCGTTTATGAAACAATAATATTAATCCAGCCTTTTGTCCAAATGCAGAAGATCCAAACACCTCTACAATCCATAATTTGCACAGCCTAAAGAAGTCGGAGGTAACCAGGTGTGTCTTCTGTAGCACAGCTACTGTACATCTGCCTTGAGCTTTTGAAGATGTCTCAGAACTGACATACGTTTATTCGGGGATCGTAGCCCCTTTACATTCCCAC
The DNA here is from genome assembly GCF_032062135.1 of Pyxicephalus adspersus. Classification (NCBI taxonomy): domain Eukaryota; kingdom Metazoa; phylum Chordata; class Amphibia; order Anura; family Pyxicephalidae; genus Pyxicephalus; species Pyxicephalus adspersus. Next base: position 102,454,196 of record NC_092861.1, read on the forward strand.
AAAATTATTTTGTGCATGTTGGCAGAAAGGCTGCAGATATATATTGGAGAGAACAATACATGAAGGGCAAAAAATATTATGCCAATCTCCTGGTACAATACAAAGGAACAATTTGTACAATAACACCATATGTTACAGAGAATGGTAGTTACCGCCAGAAATTATGTAACGCTCGGATCCGAAGAGGGATAACCCCTCTCCAAGTTATATGCTTATGCATTATGATCAATGAATCCATATATCCACAAAGAAGATAACCAATAAAAAAAAGTGATAATTCAGGGAAGGGTAAGAAAAACCAAAAACACAGTAGAAAAACATTGTAGGAAAAAGACATTCCCATTCTCTCCATGGGCATAAAAATTAGGAGTTTATAAAAGAAAGAAACAAAAGGCAGCTTTTTTGTGGTAACACTCAGGTCAAATTGGTTTATTTAGAAAAGTGGATTCCTGACTAAACATAGTTCATCTGTGCTTCAAACAAATAATTTAGTGAAGTGATACAACATAGTGTCAAACCAATGCACAATGACTCATTGGATCTTGTATGTTTTGTATCTTTAACCCAACGCGTTTCGCCTACCGTTTTCCAAAGGGGATTTTTTAGAGACTTACATTGTAACTTGGTGTTTTGATTAATGAAGTGCAGAAATATATTGTTGCGGTGAAGGTGTGTATACTCTGGTTGTCCTAGGTTGGTGATATGTTGTTACATTCACTCGTGGTAACGAAGAGTGAATTAAAGATATCCCAGTTTAGTATGGGTTTAGCAGGGGAGCAATTTTGACTAAGGAAAATAAACATGTCTCTCTCTGGTAGCTACTTGGTATGTATCTGCACCACGATCCTCATTTGTGATGAGTGAATTATTTAGATGTAAATAAGCCCTTATTGGTTGGATTCTTCTGCACTCTCACCTTCTAAAAGAACTGAATTGAATACTAGCTAGCCCATGGCTGCTGACCTGCCACTGTACCCTTATTTCCAACACTATTCTATCAGTTACGATATATCGGGGATCAACTACTATATTATATCATAGTCTAATTTACTGACAACAGACTTCATTATCTTTAGTCAAAATTAGAACTGAATAATGGAACCAGAGAGTCCTTAGTAATGGTGTCAATTAATAGGAAAAATAAGAAAAGAAAAACTAGTATCCCTCTTCTCTCTTCTTCAGCAGGTCTTGCTTAGGAGTCTATCGTTCTTGGTATGAAAGGATATTTTGACCAGCGCATCTCTGTACGATTGCTGAGACTGGAGATATGTCCCCCAGTGAGGAATAGCTCTTGCTAGGTGAAGGTATAGGTGCTAAAGGTGGTGCAGGGCCCCCTTAGTTCATCAGTTTCCCCATCAGGAGCTGGCATGTTAAGAAACTCTTTCGGCATCCTCTGCAGCTGTGAAGGAATGGTTGAATCCTTGATAGCTGTAGGGATGTAGTGTAGAGCAATCTTGTTGAAAAAGTTTTCTCTTGCGGGTTATCTCTGCGAAATAGTCAGTGAACAACAGGAGCTTTGCTGAATCAAGTGAGACGTTACGTTGTGTCCTGAATGCTGTGAGCGATTCAGAATGGCCTGAATAGTCCTGGTATTTTATGATAACTGGTCTTGGTCTCCATTGACCCCTGTTGAGGGTGCCTGTACAATGCACTTGTTCAACTTTGAAAGGATGATCAAAGCCTAGTATTTCAGGAATTGTGTTGGTACAAATCGCAGACAATAGGCTTGGCTTAATAGACTTGGCTAGGCCGATTAAACATAGATTACTTAATACACCTAGACCTTTTTTCAAGATCATCAACTTTATCTATAAGTTTACTGGTTTGCGCTCCCATGGTGGCTACTTGTGTACAAGCCTATAATAAATCATCCTCGTTTGGCAGAAATTCTGGTTCCCGCTGTGCTAAGCCTAGTGTGATTTAAGCTTTTGGAGTAAGGATTTGATTCCCTTTCCTCTGGCCGAGTCGATCATCTCCTGAATAGTTGGCTTGAGAAGCACTGCCACTGCTTCTGCTAGTTTGCGTGGTCTGTGATAAATTGAGACGACTCCCCATCGGTGTCTTCAAACCTGGGACCTAAGTTTGCAGACTTTGTTTCCCGGGAGCCGGACATCTGCTGTTTACCCGACTTGTTGAAAAACGTATCCATCCAGGGCAAGTAAGCAAGTCCCACCGATTGTGGAGGTAAAAAACAAAATCTAGCTGGTGAATAATAAGCACGAGTGGATGGAGCCTGTGCATGGGGAGCCGGAACCAGAAGTCCCTGCTTTCTTTTTAAAGATAGCAACCATATGGCGTTATGCCAATCCATTGGTACCATGCCAGTGCTTAAAGAGTCTTTAAAAGTTAGTAACATGAAAGTAATCCATCAGGTCCTGGTGCTTTATCATCTTTAATTTTATCCAACTGTTTCTCCATCATATCATTTTTGAACTTTGCCATTTTCCTTTGTTTACACAGAGAATAAAAATGTTTTATCCCCAGTTACCAACCCTGAGACACCCTCCTACTTCTGACAAATCCCAGAGACTCAAACAGCATGTTTGTTTCTAGCTGAACCAATCAGATGGACAGGAGAAAACTCCTAACATTCACTGATGCCCAAAGGTGAAGGAAGAAGAAAAGCATGATGGAAACAGAACATGTCTGGCTAGCCAGTCCCCAAGAAATCCAAACTACACTCCCTTTACTTTGTTGTGATTTGTCTCCAGGAGACTGACTTTTCCTCCCGCCCTAAATGTTTCAGTGCCCTGATCTTAATGCCAAACTGTGCACATACGTGCAGGGGAGATTTTGTTCTGTAACTCTTTTATTTTTTTGTCAAAGAGTAGGTAGTGGACCCTGCCAGTGCCAGTTATTCTAGTTTCTGCCCTACTTCATGATGTGGATGTCACCTTTGTCTTCTATTGTGCACCAAATTTTGGGTAAATTCTATTTTTTTTTTTTAACTTTTCCATCCCATAGCAATGCATCAACAGGGCCAACTTATGCTTTGTTGTGCATATTCTACATCTCTCCACAGATCGTTCCCCACCCATTCCTCACTCTACTCTACTCATTCTCTTTGTGCCCTTCTCGATTAATATTCCCTGGTGGGAATGCCTCCCTAACACTTCCTAACAATCTGGACCTCACCTTCTACACAATCTTTCGTATTGATCACATCTTTATACAAACCTCAACTATACCTCGTGACACAGGCCAGGATCTTACCTGCCTCTTGGACGGACCACTCTGCAGCAATTTCAGGCAGCTTTACAGTATTCCACCTCAGCTATCTGGGAAGTGCACTTTGTTACGGTAAGTGAATGATAATTCAACTAGCCTCCCAGTTGAAACAAAAACTTGACCACCCTCTAGGTGAACTTGGAAAATAGTTTCTAGATTCTAATGCTTTCCTTTTGGTCCAACCCTTCACCTTTCAATAAGTGATAAAATTAGGTTTCCAGGCATAATCTTAACCTTCTTTTTGCAGTTCCATCTTATGATTGTTCGTTGTACCACTCATAGCTTTTATTTACTTAGAGACAAGCAAATCTCACTTTTGATATCTTGACATGTCATATAAACCTAGGAAAAGATGTCATTAACCATGGTATACTGAATGCATTATGAATAATTGGCAAACTGGTGAATGGTAAAAGGAATGAAATAGGGTAAGATGCCTACCAGTGCAGTGCTCAACCCAGGAATTTTTTTGAGCCGGGTGGGAAGAAATTGTAGGTGGGTGGCATCCCCTGTATTGTGAGCCAATTCTTCTGTAGCCACATAAAAACAGCCGGGTGGTTACTAAAAAGTGCCAGGTGGTGCACCCAGCTAAAAGGGGCTAGGGAGAACACTGCAGTGTTTTGGTGAGTTTAGATTGAAAAGATGAGCAAAGGTGAAAGGGATAATCCCTGAGATAAATAGTTCAATCTGCAGGGTAGCCTTCTGAAAGGCATCCCTTAATGTAATGACTGAGCAAGGGTGAGGGATTGCTGCCCGCTTAAAAGAGCGTGAGAGCGGCTTGTGGATAGGAACTGCGCGTGGGACGGGATGTGCGGAGAACAGGAAAAATGGAAACCCCCCTCTCTTTCTCTGGTCCGCCCAGCTAGACCGCTCCAGTGTGTGTGTCTGGGGCTGTCGAAATAGGGTTGGGGCTATACCTCTAAGCGACGGTTGTCACACTGGGACTCTAGTGAGAAGGGTGTCCCCGGATTAGGGGAATATGTATGTAGTGTCCCTGGATAAGAGGAGTATGTAATCAGCGGATTAGGGGAGCAGAAAATGCCTTATGTTAGTAATATAGAGTGGATGCAGGAAAGAAAGGTTTGTTAGGTAGTGTACTTAGAGCACTTACTCAAGCAAAAAAGAAGAGAAAACCTTTTCATAAAAAAAATACATATATAGAAGAAATATGTATATGAGGATAACTATTTCAAATACAATTTTATTTTTTTTGTTATACAGGTTTTATAATTATTAAAGCATTGAAGCAGACAATGATAATGCCTCTTTACCAAACTGCAATATAACAAACATACATAACAGCAATATACAATAGTTAAAGCAAACATAAGTGTTCATGTACGTATTAAGAAAACCACTGGTTTAGACCTCTAGTCATATTAAAAGGGTCTGCAGCACAGGTACAGTATACATTGCATCCAATAACTGCTGGTCCCAGACCACTGGTTCAAATACAGTATACAATAAATAAAGTAGATGTAAAAAAAAAACAAAGTATGTTAAAACAAATACATAATTGGGACAAGTATTTTTATTGTAGTCGCAGGAGTGCATGGTTTACTTTTTTTACTTGTACCTGTGACTGTCACAATCTGTATCTACCATCTTTATTTTGCTTATTTCTTTTTATTGTTTTCGTTGTTGTTGTTACAGTTGTATATATCTGCTTTTTGTTGTTTTATAGTTGACTAAATAAATAATGAGAAAATGGAAAATATGTTTTTGACACTGCAGGTTTATAAACCTAAACCTAACCTAAAGGACATTGTTGAATTGGAGAGAGTGCAGAGAAGGGCAACTAAATTATTAAAATGAATAGAGGAGCTCAGCTATATAAGGAGAGATTAGCTGAGCTGAATCTATTCTCCCTTGAGAAGAGACGTTTAAGGGGGGATATGATCACCCTGTATAAATATATAAGTGGTCCATATAAAGAAATCTCTTCACTTTGAGATCATTACAAAGAACAAGAGGGCATTCTTTGCGTCTGGAGGAAAATAAATTTAAGCCCTGGATAAGGAAGGGATTCTTCACTGTAAGGTCTGTGAAAATGTGGAATCAGCTCCCTCAGGAAGTAGTTTCAGCAACTACTATAAATTGCTTTAAGAAAAAGCAGGATGTTTTTCTTGAAGCACAGAATATAACTGGGTATTAAGGCTTTAAAGTAAAAATAACAGTTACTGTTGATCCAGGGAACATCCGATTGCCTCATGGAATCAGAAAGGATTTTTTTTCCCCTGTTGAAGTGAATTTTTTTGCCTTCCTCTGGACCAACTATGTCTTATAGGGTTTTATATCTGGGATATGTTTATTTCCCTAGTGGTTGAACTTGATGGACTTATGTCTTTTTTTCAACCTAACCCTTCTATGTATTTAGAAACCCAATTAGCCTATGTAACTGTATTTTATCACTTGCTTCTTAAGGACTTTCTTATTTTTTACAAATATCACTGTGAAAAAAGTTCTGAAGAAGCTTTTCTACATTCAAAACATATATCTGCTACAATCCAGGTTTAGAATGCCCCCTTTGTATTTTAAAAATTGTTACCTCAACAAGCGAGAATGCCATGTCCCCAAAACAAGAATTGAACATTAAATTGGACTAGGAGCTTATACAACAAATCACCAACAAAGAATAAATTTGTATAATGCCCAAAAAGTTCCAGTCACTCAGTCATACCTGTTGAGTTTTTTTTTTTGTGTTGGGGAGTTTCTATGCCTCTCCATTTGCCCCTATCTGCACTTTCTCTATTTCCTCAACAGTCTTCTATGGATTGGTCCCTTTGACTTAACTGCATATTTAGGATGAGTTCTTAATACTTTGGGCAACGTTTATGTCTCTTTTACCCATCCCCCCTTTCCTCTTCCTCTATCTGTCAATATCTATTTTAATAAAAGAAAGTATCTTGCTTTCTTGAAGCTGCAAACTGATATTGCATTCGGGTAAACATATGTTGTAGATGGCATTTATGCTTCTAACTTCATTGCAACCTCACCAGTGTAATTTGGTATTTTTTACCTTAGAAAAATGTAAGCAGTGTTTTTTTTTCCCCAACGATTTGTAACTGCTAAATCCAGGCTTAATAAATGCTTAGATAAATTTCATACAACAGGCAGAATGACTTTAACCTTTACAAATCATTACAGAACGCATTAGTTGTATGATGTTTTTGCAATTAATTGTAATGATTTTGGGAATTTTCAAGGGTTAACAAATAGTTAATATATATATATATTGTACAATATGACACTATAATTTAACTGCACACTGTTTAGGTCTTTTGCATGCTTTTCCCTGTTGACTTTTAATTGCAATAACTATACCCCAATGTTTATTTCCCCTATATTTTTAGAATCCATATCAAGGAACAATTGTAATAGCAACAGTAAAAGGTGATGTACACGACATTGGCAAGAACATTGTTGGTGTGGTGTTGGGCTGCAACAATTTCAAGTAAGTGTTTTAAAAAATGGACATATATACTTCAACATTAGCCACTATACATATTTCCTGTTTAAACCATTATTTGGTGTAATAGTCTTTTAAGTTAAAATCCAGTAAAAAACAGTCATTATCAAAACAATACACAAACAAATAGGATTTTTAAGGCATAAACAGTAATAATCAGAAAAACTGTATAATTTATTTATATCTTTAAAATATCACCAAAGCTTTTTACTAAGAAGTTTTTGACCGATAAAAATAAATAAATTGTAGTCATAGCAATATGTTCAAACTTTTGCCCCCACGGTATGTGATTTCTGGGCATTTAGCATTTGGAGTTTGTTATTATTCCATCATAGGGCCTTTTTAAAGCTCTCCACAGCTGGGGAGGATACACTTTCATCGGTGAAGCTGGGTGATCCAGCAAACCTGGAATGGATCTGGTCCAGGATTGAAAACATTTGCTAACAAATAGCAAATAACTTTTAAGAAATCCTTTTCAGGTTTGCTAGATCACCCAGCTTTACTGATGAAAGTGTATCCTCTCCAGCCATGGGAAGCTTTAATAAATCAGGCATAGTCTCACAATGAATACTAAACACATTTCATTTTTGAAAAGACATCATTGGTTTGAAGTACCAGCTATGACTACAAATAAGAAATTATTAATTATATTTATATAAATTGTTTCCATGACATATACCTAAAATTTTAAATAAATAAAGTTGATGACACTAGCATCAGACAATGTGTACAAAAATTTATTTTTCTTTTGCATTCTGAATAAGTTGCTCAGCACATTACAGAATATATACCATTGCTAAATCATTACTTTACATTGGGACAACACATCTGTGAGGCAGTTATCCTCTATTGTAGCATTTATCAAAGAGTAGCACAAAGTACATTTAGCAATGTAACCTAAACAAAAAAAATCTAAAAATTAAAATAACTTTAACAATAATGACGCTTTTAGAGCCTGTCACAACTATCTGCAGCTCCGCACTGCAAAACTTTAGTTTCTCCCCAGAAATGACGTCCACGCTTGATCATTGAGGGCTGTCCTATATAGGACTTGAGGCCGCCCCTTGGGATGATGCATTTGTCAAAGACAAAAACACCCTGGATGTGTCAGGCAGGGAACAAGAAGAGAAGGCATCCATCAAGTCATGTTACAGGTGACCCCAAAGATATTAAATATGGCACTGCCAGCGGTGAGCACTCAAGGTGTGGGCAGGGGAAGCATAAATGGCCTTGTCTTACTCCAGGCGCCGCCATCTACTTCCCTTCTTCCCGGTTCTTGTTCCTCCTCACCCAACCCAGGTGTGAGATTGAATGACGTAGATGGGAAAAAATTGTATTCCCTCTTGACGAAAGGACTCCTTCTGTGCATGTCTGAGATGCTTGGGCATGCGCAGAAGAAGCACCCAAGAGCCTCCCGGGATGCGTGACTTGGGTATCCTGGGAGGCTTTGCGCTCCCATTCATTCTCGATCGCCTAGGATAACTTCAATACCTTTGGCTTGAGGAATGTTTGAATATAAAGACTGTTTATCTATTGATACCAAAAATGTTTGATGGGAAAAGAAAGATCATAAATGAGTACATCCAGGTTTTCCCAGGTACGAAGGTAGACCTAAGACATGTGGCCCAAGTTGTGATCAATTATTGGCTTGGATTTGTCATATGGAACTCTATTTCTGACTTAGTAGGGCGACCAGGCGGCTGTGTTAGATTTTTCTGGGTTTTAGGGAAAGCATAGAAATTTGGTAGTATCAGATTTGTTTCACATTCAGAAGAAAGGTATCTCTACTGATTTAAAGCTCTAGTAAAAGTTTAAAATATTCATCAAACTAGTTCTTTATTTTACTTGATGGTATGATTCAATACCACTCATTGTTTTGGAGACATTTAAGGCACATAAGGTTACTGTCCTTATTATTCATGACCAGAAATATTGCCTACCTGGTAGAGAAGGTTTTATTATGTCAGAATTTGCTTTCAGATTTTTCAAATCCTGAGCCAAAGGTTTTGACAGATTTTTGAGAAAATAGAGGTTTATCTATTTCATTACAGACCATTTTAAAAATCAATATTAGGAATCTGTTGATTGGGAAATCTAGAGGATTTAGGCTCAAAGCTAACAGAGTTTTTTTTATTATCAGAAAGTGACTGTTTGCAATCCTGTGCATCAGCGGATGGTGTTTTTTTGTTTTCCTCCAGTAAGGTCGCATAGAGCATGAAACACATCAATGGTGAACATAAATCATATCGGGTTGGAAAAGAGTCATGCACTTTGTTTCTGTCCTTATCGTAAGCTACGTGCACATAAACAACATGCAAAACAAATAAATATCCCTAAATGTATCAATTTTTTATAAAAAAAAAGAGATGATAGGAATGGAACAGTGATACTAGCCATGGGCAAAGATGATAGTGAGTTAATTTTAGTTTTGGGAAGTGCATCCAAGTCAGAAAAATCTGATGAAATACTTGATGAAGTTTGAGGAACTGTGAAAGAAAAAGGTTTGAAACCATTATTTATAGTGTGTTTGCGGTATTAGGGCTCTGTGAGTTACTAGGAGCTGTTATGGATGTAGTGAGAGCTGAAATGACAGTGGAATCAGGAAATTTACATTTAGTTTAATGGGAAAACTTTTTTCCTTTTTGCCTTGTTTCATATTTTTTTTTTTATCTTTCCAATGTTTTGGACACTGAGAGACAGACCCTTCTTTTTCAAATTCAGCTTCTGTGGAGGTATAACTGTTCAAAAGTGGTACCATTTATCATGGCTGTCTACAACAATACATTTTTTTTTTTAGCAATAATCTTCCTGATTACATTATCAAAATTTGTGTCAAGGTTTGTTACATAGTTGTTAATTACTTTAGACAAGATTACTTTCCTGTATATGAACATTAAGTCATGCCATTGTTTACTTATCTCTGTAATCTTTAGTTAATAACAAATTCTTAAGTTTGACAGTCTAGTTGTATATTCAATTGGCCCCTTGTAGATCAATTTTAATCTATATTGGTTGTATGACCCTCCCAGCCAAAACCAAAATAAGTCATTTGTATCAAGATGTGTCCTATGTATTAGCAATTAAAAACAGCAGTAGTCTTCCGGGGGCGGCACTGAAGGAAGTGGCTGCAATACTGCACAGCTCCCATTTGCAACATTTTATGTCATCTGAGGCTTTGGTTTCTCCCAGAGTCATGGGGAAGAAATCTTCATTGAGAGGGAGCTGGTTGTTAGTGACAGCTGGGTTTTTTCTGCTCGGCTGGTCACTCCAAGCCCGGGTGTCGGAGCTCCATAACAAGCCGTGTGGCACCAAATTTTAAGCACATCTTCCACTGAGCCATCACACTCCAAGCCCTGCACGGGACTTTAAATCTCAGCAGGGAATTAAAGATTACAAATCTGCAGCCTGGTTGATCTCCAGTGGCCACAGAAACACTGGGTGAGTATTTTTCTCTGCATCTATTTATACTAGCTCATACACATGCAGTGGCTACATTAGTCCTCATTATCTCCTCTTTAACTTTTTCCTGCAACCTGGTGGCTATACTGCTTAACTTGTGCACTTTGCATGCTTGTGCCTTGCCACTGAAATCTGCAATCAAGGCCTGGAAATATTACTACAACAATTGTTTTATTTTCATCCTGCAAATCCAATTGCTTCTATAAGTGGTGCCTGATTTAACAATGGTATACATCTACTTACTTGCTGTCTGCCCTATTGCTAGGATTTGGTAAATCCCAGCCTAATCGGAGCCACAAACAACCCTCCAAACACAAGGCGAAAACCCTGACAAATGTCGGTGCCAGAATTGCTGCCTTTGTCAACCTCACAGGAAATATCCTCTGATTTGTCTACACCTGCTTTGCTGCAACATAATTACATATCTACATAGTAGGTTAGGTTGAAAAAAGACATAAGTCCATCAAGTTCAACCACTAGGGAAATAATCATATCCCAGATATAAAACCCTATAAGACAGGAAGGCAAAAAAAAAACCCCTGGTACAATTTGCTTCAACAGGGGAAAAAAAAATTCTTCCTGATTCCATGAGGCAATCGGATGTTCCCTGGATCAACAGTCACTGTTATTTTTACTTTAAAGCCTTAATACCCAGTTATATTCTGTGCTTCTAGAAAAGCATCCAGCTTTTTCTTAAAGCAATCTATAGTAGTTGCTGAAACTATTTCCTGAGGGAGCTAATTCCACATTTTCACAGACCTTACAGTGAAAAATCCCTTCCTTATCCGGACCTTTAACTTCTTTTCCTCCAGACCCATAGTGCCCTCTTGTTCCTTGTAATCTCAAAGTGAATAATGGGGAAGAGAGTCCTTTTCCATTTCTGACTCCCTCCAAATGTATTCCCCCTAGACAGTATGAAGCATGCATGTTGTTATCTCCCAAGTGCATAATTTTACATTTATCTATATAAATGTAATTTGCCACTTGGCGGCCCAATCAAACAGTACATCCAGGTCTGCTTGTAGATTATAGACACCCTGTATGGACCTATTTCTATTCCATAGTTTGGTGTCATCTGCAAACACAGAAATGGTACTTTTAATCCCAAACTCTGTATCATTTAGAAAGATGTTAAACAGTAAAGGTCCCAACACTGAACCCTGGGGTACAACACTAATAACCTTAGACCATTCAGAGTATGAATCATTAATTACAACTCTCTGGATGCCCCGTTGAAACCGCTGTCGCTAACATGTCCTCCAACACTACGAGAATTGTTGAATTGGAACAACGTGTTAGCGATGGAACAACGTAGTAGCTGGAGGATCATCTTATTGAGGCTCAAGGAAAGTTGAACCTGAAGTCCAATCAACAGGCATTTATGGAGGAGAAATTGGAGGATTTGGAAAATCATAACAAAATCAAATCTGCGCTTTATAGGTATTCCTGAGGAATACAAAGGTCAGGACTTCTCCGCAGCAGTTGCCCAAAAAAGAAAGCTTTTTGTTCCCACATGCTGGCGCCTGGTGGAATTGGGCACATTATTTGCTCATCTATACTTGTCAAAATACATATCACTTGAGCTGGCGACACCAAAATATTTGATGATCCACAGCAAGCCTTGAATTTCATACAGCAAGAGGAGCAGCACATATCATTTTTAGTCACTTCAAGAGATACATCTGTTTCATACAGTTGTAATGCCAACGGTACAAATTTTAGGTACCAACAAACTGATGAAGCACCTATCTGGTAATTGTTTAATGGTTAGGGATTTTGTGCAATTTACTTTCCTAAATATTGTGTTTTCAAATGCTATTTATTGTTTATTCGCACAGATAATATGGTTCTTTGAGGAATTATTATACTCATTATCCTGTCCTCTTACTGAGATACTAAGACATGTTATATGGTAATGTTTTAGAATTGTGGCATAGAGTGGTGTGGTTTTAACTATTTGGAATCGAGTTCTGTTTAGTTCATTTAACTAATCCCTGGATAGAAATTACTAATACAACTTGGTTAGATTTATGTTGTTATGAGCTTAGCCGTAGCTCGCTGGGACTGCGGCCTGCTCAATTTAAAGGAAATCTGAGGAAAATATCCCCCCCTCGGTTATTGCTTTGACATCTTCTAAACCCATACTACCCCAACCAAAATTGATTTTATACATTAAACTTAAATTACTATCCTAGAATGTGGCAGGGCTTGATAGCCCTCAAAAGAGGAAGAAAGTTTTAATCCACTTAAAGCGTAAAATCGCTGACATCACTGACATTGGAAAACTGAAGAAATGGTTACTTTGCAGGATTCTTGAATTTGCAACTAATTAAAAAAACAAAAACGATGGGTGGGGATTATTTTTCGTAAAATCCTGCCATATAAAGTTTTGTCAACAGAACCAGATGAAGAAAGTAGATAGAGTTATGCTGGTTCTGGATATGGCGGGAACTACTTATTTGTTGTGTTCTATTTATGCACCTACAGGAAATTCTTCCTTGTTCCACTCTAAATTGCTTCAAAAAATTCTAGAAGGAACATAACCCAACTTAATATTGGCAGGCGATTTTAACGCCACCTTAGATCCCAAAATGGACCGATCAACCACCTCTTATAGCACTGCACATACTTTCCCCAAAGAACTCAGTAATTTAATTTCTCAGGCTTCTTTGGTGGACCCTTGGAGTCTCCTTAAAGAATTATACTTGTTATTCTAAGGCTCATATCTCTTTTTCTAGAATTTATTTCTTATTGGTGGAAGAATCACCCTACTCCAAGGTGTCTCATGCAACATCAGTTGAATTTACTTTATCTGACCACGCACCAGTCCAATTAATCTTGGGCCTCTCCAGACAATTTTCCAGTACTTTAATATAGAGATTTTGGGGGGTGTGGCTTGCGCATGGCCAGATGGAGAAGCAAATTTGCTAAGCTCCGTGCCCGGGATCTTCTATTTTGTGATACCTGTCTCATTATGCCGGCAAAAAACATCCAGCCTAACCGGAAAGAAGGTGGAAGCTGTCCGCAGCCTCAACACCAAATCCAAGATGGCTGACGCAGCAGTAGGAGGAAACCATGACCATGCAGCTCCTTCCTCACAGAATACTACAGTGCCTTCTATAGGAGAAGACTATGTGTTACTGCAGGTGGGCCTTATACATCCTCCACCCCTACTAAAATTAAGACATATCTGAGCTCTTTACCTACAAGAGCTGACTCAGAAGCTTAAACCCATTGCCTTGAGTCCTCATTTAAAGACGAAGAAGAAGTAGCAGAGCTTAAGAAAAATCTTGAAACCACACAAGAGGCTGTAGTTGTATTAAAGTCAAATCTTAGTTTATTGACATCCAGAATGACCACGGCAGAAACCCTATTTGCTGAGCACTCCCGCAAGCTTAATACAATCATGGGATCTATTGATGATTTGGAAATCCACAATAGACGCAAGAATGTACGTATACGTGGGTTACCGGAATGGAGTATTTAACCTGCTGCTTGGTCGTCCAGTTGATACAGACATTTTTATTGATAGAGCACACAGGGCTTTGGGCCCTAAACCATCTGATCCCACCCGTCTAAGAGACGTAATATGCAGAATTCACTATTTCACTGTAAAGGAAGGAATTATGGCGGCAGCGTGCGTTTCCTAGGGTTTCATAGATTTTGATGAAGCTGAGTTGCAATTCTTTCCAGATTTATCTAGAAGCACGCTAGTCTTATGTAGAACCCTCAAACCCCTCTTGGATGTGCTTAAATCAAGGGACATTGAATACCGCTGGGGTTTCTCCTTTCAATTACATGTTCGCTTCAATCGTTATGTCCTAATCTTTAAAGATCTGGATGGTCTCTCCAAGATTATTAATACCCTGAACCTTCCACCAGTTGATCTGCCTCAATGGTCTCAGGCTGGATCCAGACTGATTTATTCTACATGTCCTTCTCACAAATGATAACTGCATCAATGCTTTTCCTATCACCCAGGATTGGTGTGAGCTTTCATGTTTTACATGTTCTTCCTCGATTAGTTTACGAAGGTTTACCATGAAGAGCATGAGTTGCCTAGTCTGGATGAGTGCCTTGTCTGGCAAGGATATATCTCATGGATGGAAGATGGCGATTTATTCATGAATGCCTCAGCATATATCCTTTCGCAGTGTTAGGCCTATAATACCCTGTTTCCCCGATGATAAGACACTGTCTTATTTTTTTTTGAAGGCCAAAATATGCTCTAGGGCTTATTTTCAGGGGGATGCCTTATTTACCCATGAAGAAGACTACAGTACACAGTTATTGTTCA
>NC_092861.1:102469596-102532645 GCF_032062135.1 Pyxicephalus adspersus
ATTTTTACCTAAAAAGGGGGGGCTGTCTTATTTGATGGCCCTGCCTTATCATCGGGGAAACACGGTAGGCACAATGTTCTTGTTTGTATATCTTTTTACAGTGTTAGGCCTATAATAGGCACAAAGTGTTATTTTGACTAATAAATAGTCTGGTTTTGATATTTACCTGATATATTTGCTATGTAATAGTGGAATGTTATACTACAATCTGTTAATGAATACTATTTTTAATGATAATTCTCTTAGAGGCATATAATATGTTTGTATTTTCGTGCTTTAGTTTGGAGCCGCCTAGTAACTGCAACTTTTTTTGGCTAATAGCCCTCCACTCGTCCAAGTTAGGGCTCTTACTCCGGTAAGAATCTTGTTGGGACAGGTACTCGAGTCTGTTGTACATATAGTGCAATTGGGAGTATTTAAAATACTTGCATTTCCTTTTCTGTTAAGTTATTTCTTTTTCTCAGTTCCCCCCCCCCCTCCTTTTCATTTTTAACCCTACTGGGTGTTATTTAGGAATATTTTATCTGCATAAATATGGAAATTATATCCCCTATCAATGCATATAGATATTCACTTAAAGAAGGTTCATGCACAAATAATAGCTAGTCATTCAAACAGTTTAATTAAGAAAACAAGGTAAGACAAAGTACACAGCAATGTTGTCAGATATTTAAACACATAGGAACTTCAATCAATGTTACATATATATCACCTGGACATAAAGTTATTAGTAGTAACCCCTGTAAGAATCTAGCAACTCCTCAGTACACAATACAGTAATTATAAAACAGCAAAGTAATGCAGTAATACTATGGAAAACCCATAAGAATATAATCAGGAAAATCTTATAGCTACCTGCTAGGAGGTTATTGGGTATCTCGGGAGCCTACTTCCTTCCGAAGAGGACCCCATATTAGCTTACTTAGGGAGACCAGCCCCCCAGAGAGAAGAGCAAGAGCGCAAGAGACCTAAATTCTCTCAGTTCCCCTTTTTACACAGGTAATTACCATTAGGTATCCTTGGGGCTCTTGGATTGGTTCCTGAATGTGATCTGTAAGATGACTATTGGTTACTGTAACTTCAGGAAGTTACTAGGCCTCCTAGCTAAGTTGATATGGGAAGCTGCAGACAAAGCCAGGTGGGGTCATCTAATTTTAGACCCCCTAGGAGGGCCATATATCCAGCCCCAAGTAAAATAGGTTTCCTGTCTAAACACCACCTTCCTGCATTGCATTTCTGCATTATTTCCTGCTAGTTAGATACAGTCTAATTATTAGGACGCACACATACCTATTCATACATCTATGAATACATATCTCTATATATATATATATATATATATATATATATATATATATATACACCTCTATATACATATACATATCTATTTACGTATTCATAAACAATCTTGAGGTGCAACAGACCCCGCTTGTGGCTATCGAAGCATTAGCCACACGAGAACCATGATTGTTTGTCTGTATTCCCTTCATTATTCTCAGTTCTTCAATTATTAGCATATGCAATAAACTTTCCTTGAAAGTTAGAATTTTAGAATTCTAGAAGTTTCCGATATGGTAAAAAGAAAAGAAAAAGGCAACTTAGGTGATTCCCAGCAGTCTAGTGTGCTTTCTTAAACAGTCCATAATTTTCATGATTGTGGTGGAAAAGTACAATAATATAGTTTTATAAGATTTATGCCCAAGCGATCCATCAATCAAATCCATCATAGGCATGGACACTCTGTGCCTTTATTTGAAGTATTTCTTGATTGCAGACACTCACAACTGTAGGTTGGTAGGCCTTGGAATCCACCTGTTTCCTATAGATACTTAGGGTACATGCATAAAAATCAGCACATCACTTCCAGGAGAAGCCTTTGTCAGGCCTATTGGGCATTTCAAAAACTTAGCTCAATATTACTTTGAGGATTATTGTTGTAAATGATAAAATATACTAAGACATAGGACTGAGACCTGTCACATTGATTATACTATATTATCTATATATCTATATTACCAGATACACTCCCTGTAGCCATCACCACATCAGACTACCCACATTTCATCAGTCTGCGCAGTATGCCTGCCAATCCCTTTGCATGCCTTCTGCTGTGCATCTTCCCCATCTGTGCTGTATCAGCAATACTGACAGTGTACCGGAATATGTGTCTAGCTTGGCCGGATCCCGAGCTGGGGATTGACCATTACCTTGTGAACAGACACCTTACAGGAATATGCGTCCAGCTTGGCAGAGTCCCGAGCTGGGGACTGACTATTACCGTGTGCTGCAGACCGCAATAGTGCACATACTTCATGGCTTGGGAACTCAGGTACACTGACTCTTCTTGTTCCTCTGGGGGAGGTCACATTGATAGGCAATTGCAAGGAAGCAAAACAAGTTCATCCAAAATAAAACATGGAAGCAAATCCAGAAAAGTGTGTCTCAGGAAGATGTCCTCAGTGGAGGCTGGCCTCAGGCAATGGTAGCCTAAGTACAATGGTACTGATTTATATCACTCACTATTCACTAAGGTCTCATCAGTCTAAGTATATCTGTACTCATAAACAAGTCTGATCCGTTTAACTCAATATCTATAACCAATATGGCATATAATAGAACTGTACTGGGAAGTTGCTCATAATCAATACTCAAACAATCAATAAAAGTGTGAAGAACTGAAACACCCATTATTACAAATTGGTAATATTTTCCTATTGTGGGGGTAACTCTGATTACAGGTATGAGTAATGTAAGGGAAATCTTCTTGAATAATGAAACAAAAAAAATTATCCATATCAGGTGTGAATAAAGTGAGGGGACCGTCTCAGATTATGGGAAAATATTATTAATATTAAGTACACCTATCCTCCCCCCCCCCTTGAGTAACTTCCAGTAAACACACCTCCCCCTTTGAGTAAATCCCAAACAAAGGAACATGGTTAAAATAAAAAATAAAGATAATAGAACTGTGTGCTTTTGTCAGAGACATTCTGACAAAACAAAAATAGGGTAAAAATTCAAAAACTTTAGCACACAGGAAAAAAAGGAATATGGATTTAATACTTCCTTGACTTCATTTCCTTTCCTAACCCATTTAACTTTTTTTGTCAAGGAGCATTGAATCTATATTTTCAACCAAAAGTTAAATGTCTGCCTTTTAAAAACGAACAATAAAAAGTTCTGGGAAAGAATGGCCTTCCTTTCCTAAAGGCAGTTTCTCTAAAAGACTAGTGATTTGTATGTTAATGAATCACTTAACAATTTGCAAATCAGACCCAAAGGGGAAAAAAAGAAAACAAAATTATGCAGCTACCAAAAATGTTTGAATTGTTTTCCAACCTGACTGCAATTATACAATTGGAGGCTTCTCCTTAAAACACACCAAAAATTCAAATGAAAAAAAATAATAATATTAAAATAATATTTGATATTAATCAATAGTATTTATATAATACCAACATATTATACAGCGCTGTGCGTTAATTAGCACTGTACATAAAATAGAGCAAAGCCATGTACTGTGTGTTTTAGGGTCCTCTAGTTTTACCTGTCCGGGTCATACCGAGATTCCATCGTTGATCAGTATTTTTCCTAAAATACAAAACTTCCAAGTTTATTAATAACATTGCACTCTCTGTGGGAGTTTCCCAATAGCTTGGTCACTTAATCCTGACCCTCTACAATTCCTAGTTCCCCTGTACTCTCTTTTAAAAGCTCTGAACTCTTCTAAGAATCTGTTTAGTTGGGTTTTCAGTTGGTCATTCTCAGCCTGTAAAGAATTGTTTTGTGCCTTTGAATTTTTGAGAGAGACCCCTGGCTTGTGCTTATGAGGATGGGTCCCCCAATGTGGTGAATACAGCTCTGTATCACGTCTGTATGTTTTAAATGGACCTTTGTTTATCCTCTTTTCAGTACCAAGGGACAAACAAAATCTGGCAATATGGCCGAATAGTCCACAAGCATAGCATCTTATCTTGTAAAAGGCATTAACACATTTACTTACCCCTGACACAGGTTTAGGCGGAACTGGAATTTTCAGGGCCTTTGATGACTGCTTACAATACAAAGGACCTTACCTACAAACACTGGATGAGGTCACTGTCCTACTATACAAACAAGGCACACCAGTTTCATTTGCATGTGGGGGTTGTACAACTCTCTCTTTAATCTGGTGCTGTTTGTATGACTGGATGGCCTGGAATGATCTATGTAGTATGCCTCTGATTTCCTCATAAGTTTGTTTCTTGGGATCTATTAGGTGTTCACATTTTTCACGAATTACAGGATGGGCATTTTGGATGAGAAGACTCTTATATTCTACATCTTCTCGGGTGGCTTTGGAGTTAGTACTGTCATAGGCTGCCCACAATCTATTGGCATACACTAGAGGGTTCTCTTCATTCTTTTGTTTAATTTGGTATGCTACCATTAATCCTACGGCTGTGGGGTTAATCACGTTTTGCAACTCCTCTACAGTTTGCCGATAACTCCCTTTGCCCTCCTTAATGAGATCTGACAAAGCGTTCCAGGTGTGGGGATCAATGGTTAAATGCAATACCCTCAACTGGTCACTAGGATTCCTAACTCCCAATAGTGCACACCTCTGTTGTACATTCATAGCATGGGACGTAATATGCTTCTGTGCTTTAATTTTTCCAATGACCTCTGCCACCCTCATGAGTGTTTTTAAAGGCTGAGTAGGGTACTCCCTAGATTTCACTTCTTTCCCATCTGCATTTATTTCTGTGGCTAAGCGATCTTGATCCTCCCTAGGATCTTGGTCTATCACCACAGTGCCATCTCTATTTTCCTGTTGGCCTGCGATTTCTCCCATGGCAACCGGAAAGGAGCATTTGGATCAAGGGATTCCTCTTCCCCTAATTAATATGCGCATGTTGAGGCTAATATTTAGAGAAGTACACCTTCAAGGCACTAGAATCACTTAAGGTTGCAGCAAACTTCTCTTAATAATTTCAATAGTTGCTAAAAAGAATTTTCTACATATTTGTATTCTATCAAACCTGTCCTCTTAATATTTCTTGAAAAATTATGGTTCATATTCCAAATGAAATGGATAGAGGCCTTATATATATATATATATATATATATATATATATATATATATATATATATATATATATATATATATATATATATATATATATATATGTACCCTACCAGTTGACATAGGAAAGAGAGTTCTTTCCATTTTTGAAATTACTGCCTAGTACGCCTATTGCCTTTTGGTCAATGATCCCCCAATCCTCTGTTAGTATCATATTTTTCCAAGCGCCAATGAGAGTCCATTACAATACACAGTTTAGTAAGATTAATGTTTATGGAATCACCACATTCTCTACAATAAAACTTTGCGGTTATGATTTTTATTACATTGATTTTTATTCTTGATCACCAATTCAACAGCAACTTGATATTTGTTTTTTTTTTTTTTTTTGTTTCTTACTCTGGACTAGGGGGGAGACGATTGCTGATGACTACATTACGTAACCTTACTATACCATGTTGTACTAAACTGGGCGCATTGTGTTATTCATCTTGATCCCAATGATTCTCTGCTGTTATTTTCTTTATTACCCCTATTTTGTGTCCAATACATTATGTTCTGTTACAATGTTATTATAATTTCCTTTGAAAAACTAATTATAACATTAAAAAAAAAAAAAATGAAAATCCCAAAAGTAACAATATTGAGAATAAAACGACCAAAACAGACCCTAAAAGAATAAAAATATTCCTACTGTGACAATTACCTTGTCATAAAACTGCTACCTGTATCAACACCTACCAAGTTCTAGCATGTGGACCTGTCTGCTTTGGCAGATGTTAATTTTAAAACAATATTCTTCTGGAGGCAGTAAGATACAGTTACACTATTGCAATATGCAATTATTGATATGGTATTTTATCTTGTACCTTTTTTCAGATTGCTTTTCAGCTTGGTATATATAGAAAGGGGAAGTCTAATTTACTACCTAGGGCTTAGACAACTCATGGAGAGAAAATAACTGGAAAGTGGGTTTTTAAGGTACTATGACAATGTGGCATCATAATAACATTTTTTTTTACATATAATTAATAAAATGAACAAATATAAGGAAAAACATCTAACAGTATACAGTTTATTCATGTATATTGTTTCACAACTCACTCCTCTCACGCAATGGTCTTTTCAGGATTTTGTCCTGTTTCCCTGAATATGATCTCCAGAACCTGATCTTCCATTTCTGTGGCTTGCTACTCCTGAGCCTTGTGCCTAACATGGGAATATCCACTATTTAGGCTGTCTGTATACTTACCTATTAAAAACTAATTCCTGTGTCCTCCAAAGAACTATTAAACTTAAATTAAACTTTCTTGTGGCAAGTAAAAAAAAAAATCTATTTTTAAGTTATTCATGTAATTCAATTAGGTCTTAAAACTAAAACTGTTTAAAAACCTAAATGTAACATAGTAAAAATTGTAATATTTTTCTTACTATTTATTACTAAGTAGTAGAGATTCTGAATGCTAAGTGTGGTTTGTAGATTTTAATTTTTATGATGTTAATTGCATATGCAAAACAAAAAAATATATATAAATTTTTGGACTTTGATTCATTCCAGGGTGGTTGACCTAGGTGTTATGACTCCATGTGATAAAATTCTCAGAGCTGCAATTGAGAACAAAGCTGGTAAGCACCACATTTCCCTATAGCTAAATAATGTTAGGGAGTTTTTTCCTTTGTTATAAATGCTTCCATATTATGTTTCTTCATATAAAAGTGTGTAATAAATTATTAAAAGTATATACTTACGTGTTTATAAATTTCTGTAGTAATGTTACTGTGGGTGGGCCAACATGAACAGCTCAAACAACATGTTAAGATAAGTGGTCCACCCTTCACCAAATTTGTACCAAGTGGGAGAACTCCTCACACTCTCTCTATATTGATGATACTGAATCTGATTTACCAAATAAAGCATGTTCGCTTTGCAAAAATATTTTTTGCATTTTTAGTGTGGTGGATGAGGTGAAGATAAGTAAAAGAAAAAAAATCTGCAGGCAAAGTAAATGACAAAACAGAATATTTTTTTCACCTGATTGGGTGAATTAAGTCTACAGAATTTATGATCATTTAATACTTCAAGACAAAACTTCCTTTATTGACCTAGGATAAAATGTTTGTTTTTTTGTGTCCATATTGTCAAGGCTTCAACTATCTTTTATTGTTTGTTTTAAATGATTGTATTTTAAGAGGCTTAAGGCTTAATTTTTATACAGAGGCTTGGTTTCTGAAATCTTAGAACTGCAAAATTTACAGCTAGTCTGTACATTTGTAAAAGTCAAATAAAGGTCCCCATGTTTCACAGAATTGTTCTTCTGTGTAAAACTATTTTAGCTATAGTACAGATAAACTTGACTATCAATTGCAACATTTTCAAATATACTATTATAACACCTGATTTTGTACCATGATGTTTTGTGTTTTTTGCGCTTATGGAGCAGGAACAGGTAAACTGCAAATTAAAGTTTTTATTATAAGTACCAACCCTACAACTTTTACCATCATAACACAATTTACTGTAATTGATTGGTAAAAATTTAGTTTACTGTGCTTTTTTTTTCAAGTTGAATAAAACTGTATAGGAGCCCCTCTCTAATATTAAAACAAACCAAAAAGCTGCATGTCCCCAACAGTGGCCAGAGCCATGGTTAGGAGAGAGAGCTTTATCCCCACAACACAACCCTGGTGTTTTGGGTGTCTGAGCTTGGAGCCTATTACCTCCCAAAACCCCTATTTTGTCAATGTCTGCCTGCCTAGATTGCCTGCTACCTCTATTAAGCAGCTACCACATACATTTATATTATTTATCACCAGAATTTTACTTAGCATAACAAACCCGTTACCTTCCTTGTAAAAGTTTGTCTAAGAAAAGCTCCAACATTGATAAGTAAAATTTATTAGGTTTATTTGTTGTTTATTTCTGTTGTAGATGTAATTGGACTGTCTGGTCTCATCACACCTTCTCTTGATGAAATGATCTTTGTTGCCAAGGAGATGGAAAGACTGTCAATAAAAATCCCATTACTGATTGGTGGAGCCACAACATCAAAGTATGCCATTTTAGATTAAAAATTCTAAGGTTGCTCATTCTGTATTAATTTGTAAATCCTGTTCAAATGTACTTTCTTTAAATTAAAAAAAATGGTTAGAATATTTTAAATTGTCAGGAACTGGGACAGACTGCACATGGTCATACAGCCTGGCTTTAAAATTTTTTCCCATTTCTTATACAAGGTATATGTGAGCAGACTCCATGTCTATATACTGCAAATTTGATTTCTGATTATATTTGGTTTGAATCCCACCAGTACATTTGTTTATATCTTTTAGAGTGATTTTCAAGTAAATGGTTTTAAATTTACTTTACATATATTCTGTGAGCAGCATTTCGGTGCAAAATGCAGGTGCATCACTGTGCAAAGCACATATTTTTGCTTTAAATCACTTCTTTGTACTTTTTTGTATGATAGCAATGTCTACCCTGCTTGACCTTTTGTTTTAGAACACGATAATTGTTAAAAATGTCTATATTTCATTTTGTAGGACACACACAGCTGTTAAAATAGCCCCTCGTTACAATGCACCAGTAATCCATGTCTTGGATGCATCCAAAAGCGTTGTGGTTGTAAGTATAATATATATATAAATATATATTTTTTTATATTAAGATCACAGTTAATGGTAATTTGGCTTATTGTGAGGCAAAACTCTTGACACATATAAAACTATATAATAATAAAATTATGTATATAATCAAGTTCCTGATTTTGTCTGGGAACCAGTCTCTGCACAGCAGAACTCTGCGAGAGGCAGGTGAGGTCTAGTAACTGCATTTGTATCTGCATATACAGTTAAACAGATAAACACTAGTGTTCCAGTGCCACTGGCAGCCATGCATGCCCAGGCCATCACACTGCCTCCACCATGTTTTACAGTTGATGTGGTATGCTTTGGATCATGAGCTGTTCCACGCCTTCTGCATACTTTTGTCTTGCTATCATTGTGGTAAAGGTTGATCTTGGTTTCATCTGTCTAAAGAATATTTTTCCAGAACTGTGCTGGCTTTTTTAGATGTTTTTTTAGCAAAGTTCAATCCAGCCTTTCGATTCTTGGGGCTTATGAGTGGCTTGCACTTTGCAGTGCACCCCCTGTATTTACTTTCATGCAGTCTTCTCTTTATGGTAGACTTGGATATCCATAGGCCTACCTCCTGGAGAGTGTTTTTCACTTGGTTGGCTGTTGTGAAAGGGTTTCTCTTCACCATGGAAATTATTCTGCGATCATCCACCACTGTTGTCTTCCGTGGACATCCAGGTCTTTGAGTCAATTGTCCAAATACTTTTGAGCCCCTGAAATGAAGTGTTTTTGTAAAAAAAGCTCTAGGATCAGGGGAGCAGAGCTGTCAGCATAAAGCTCCGCTGATTGCTCTGCTCCCTGAGTTGCTGAGGAAAGGGAAATCCTGATCAGGATTTCCCTTTCCTCAGGGAGCAGAGCAATCAGCGGAGCTTTATTCTGACAGCTCTGTTCGAACAGCCATATTCGGGTCGAATATAGGGACAACCCGAATTCGAACATCAACACTACAGCTAAATAATAACTGAAGTAACTTAGCTGTCAAGTGAACTAAAACATTGATTTATGGATGTTAAAGTTCTAAAAAGAAAGTGTTTTTTGACAGATGATATACAGTATATAGCAATTTGTTCACTATTCCTAACTGGGAGACCTCTATTTAGTACCTAGTCCTTTGAACGCCGTGAAGCAATGAGGGTTTAGGACACAAAAAAACTTGTTTAAATTGTTTTTTGCTATGTACTATATATATATATCTATCTCTATATATATATATATATATATATATATATATATATATACTGTATATATACTATATGATAGGGAATTATAAAAGTTTTGTTTACCATAAAAAAAAACTTTTCTCTTGTTTGTATTTATCTTTAGGGGCTGGCATGAAAATACAATGTGTATTTGTGCTAGGACATTTAATACCTACCTATTATTGAGGTTCTTGTACCAAAATGGAGGTGTTTGGCCTAATGCAAACACCTAATGCCTAAATGGGCACTTTGCAGTCATTAAACCGACCATGAACTTCTCTGTATACTGCGGTTTGTAAGATCCTTATTTTCCTTTAGCTGTATTTTATCTCCCAGCGTACCCTGCACTGAGACAGTACAGCTGAATGGGATTTGGAGCTGTGTTGCAGCTGATGAGCAGAATAGTTCCTAATTTCAATCCCACGCTGCCATTGGCTACTGGGTCCTTATAGCCTATCTGCGCTTAGATACCAGTGCCTGTTGTAAAATTTAGCTGGGCTGATCTGTTGCTGGTGTGTTTCGTTTGATTCTCACTGATCATTGCCTGTTCCTCACCTTTCAATTGTATGCTGCCTGGACAGACCTTTTGCCTGTGATCCTAACTCTGCCTTGTGCTACTCCCTGGGTACCTCGTCTGGTGGACTGATCACCGTTGTGTGACCTTGGTCTTGTCTTCTGGATTTGCCTTTGTAGAACCTTGTACTGCTTTATTGGTGGGCTCCTGGTCCTCTGCAAGCCCTTCCCCAGACACCATCTCTTGTACATTAAGTCATGGGGGAAATTGTATGCTGGGAGACACAACCAGTCTCCCAATTCTGAGCGGAGGCTTGCGGCAGGGTTAGGTGAAGACTGGAACGTTAGAATGGGGGGCTGGCTTCTGGCAAGTACTGGTGCTGGACCAGGACCTTACTATAACAAAGTATTTTAGAGTCAAATCCGAGGCCATTCTTGCAACGGGTAAATCCTGGTGAAATTGGGTTTTGCAAAAGGATCCTACTAAGAAGACTTTAATCAATCCAATCTAAAATTCACAACAGAAAAAAAAAAAAAGCAATCAGTGTTTCAATGACCCAGTCAAAGTTCAGACCTCCACCCTATTGAAATATTGTGTTGGGACCTTAAAGCAGAACTAAACTCTAAAAATAAAAACAATTGTGACTAGGCTGAAATCACAGGCAATATTTCTGCAATAAAATAACTCTACCTTTCGTGACCACTATTCTAAGTACACTACCTATTCCCCATTTTGTTGAGGTCACTGCCATCTTTTTCTTCTTTTATTCCTGGTTTTTATCTTTGATCATCTTAATTGGCTGGCCCAGAATGACTTCACTCACATGCAGGCAAAAGGGAGTTAATTTAGTCCTTGCAGCCCAGGTTTTTTTCAGACAATGATAGCAATTAAGCAGTAAAATATGTTTTATTGCAGGGATCATTTTAAGTTATAGTGTACATTCAGTCACCTATTATTTGACATTCAGGATCTGCTTCCTAAGGACTTATAAGACTGACCTATCAATGTTTAAAATGTTTAAGTAAAAACAAAACAGTATCCGCTGCATATCCTCTTAGTGGTGAGTCCTAAGATGAGGCAGGACAAATAGTGCTGACATCTGTGGCCATTCTGAGTAATCTTTAATACTGATCGCAAATGTCAGGTTTATGATCATGAAGCACCACAAAAATTATAGGCTAGTACTTTAGGTTGAATAATACTCCTGAGAGTGATTTAGTGCTAGTCTGCGAGGCTCATAAAATGGTAACAGGAAATCCAAATGCTTCTCGCCCACATCTGTGGGTTCGAAAACCTATATAAAAGGATATCACCAGATGATGGGCAAGAACTATCTTGCTAGCCACACTAGCAAAATGTAGAAGGGTGTACTACAAACACGAAACAAGTGTAGCAGAATGCTGGCCAAAACCCTACAGGGACAGAGGGAATGGACGTTTATCCCATTCATAGTGGACAGATCACGCAGGAAACTACACCTGGTGCTGTTTTTTGCAACTGGTATTTAGGTCTTTACAACATTCCTACCAAATCACCACCCACCTCGAGTTCTTCCATGGTGGAGGTGGCCCAGGCATACTGAGGTAAACAATGGGGTGTTCGTCCCCATTTTGACCCTGGGATAGCACTTCTCCTAGTCCGACATCGGACACATCTGTCTGCACCAAAAACTCCTTGGAAAAGTCAGGAGAATATGGCACTGGCTCACTACACAAAGCCTTCTTTAATGTCAATGTTAAATGCAGCTTCTGCTTCTGGGGACCATTTAACCATTACCGAATCCTTCCCTTTTGTCAAATTTGTCAGGGGAACGGCCTGGGATGCAAAGTGAGGAATAAAGCCTATAATAGCCGGCGATCCCCAAGAAAGCACGAACCTGCCTTTTATTAATTGGGCGTGGCCAATTCTGGATGGCCTCTACCTTCTTTTCCTGAGGCTTTATTATTCCTCTTTCAATGGTGTACCCAAAATATTTGGCTTCTTCCAGACCAATAGCGCAGTTTTTAGGGTTTGCAACAAACCCGGCTTTTCTTAGTGCGTTTAGCACTGCCTGAACCTTTAATAAATGCGAGGCCCAATCTGCACTGTGAATAATTACGTCCTCCAGGTAGACCGCAGCATATTTTTGATGGGGTCGGAGTACTTTATCCATCACCCGCTGGAGCATTCTGTAGTCCAAAGGGCATTTTTCGATACTGGAATGCTCTCTCAGGGGTTAATAAGCAGTTTTCTCCTTAGCTGACTCAGATAGGGGGATCTGCCAATATCCTTTGTTAAGATCCAAGGTGGTCATGTACCTAGCATTCCCCAACCGATCAATCAACTCCTCTTTCCGGGGCATAGGATAGGTGTACAACTTTGTGATCTGATTCAGCTTACGGTAATCATTGCAGAATCTCCAGCTCCCATCTGGTTTGGGAACTAACACAATTGGGCTGGACCAATTGCTATTGGACTCCTCTATAACCCCCAATTCAAGCATTTTTTTAACTTCCTGACGTATTACCTCACGTCTAGCTTCAGGAATTCGATAGGGTTTTAATCTTACCCTGTCACCTGGAGGGGTGATATCATGTGTAGCCATGGATGTCTGTCCAAGCAAGTTGGAGAAAATATCCCAATTTTGTAGCACAAAATCTTTTGATTCCTGTTGTTGACTCTTTGACAGGGTGTCTGGTATCCAGGCTTCTGTGACCGAGCAAGTAGCTCCGTGGTCCTCATGGTTAATGCTTCCCTTTCTTTCCATGGTTTCAACAAATTTACATGATAAATTTGCTCTGGTTTCCGCCTACCAGGTTGGCTAATCTTATAATTTATGTCACTCCATTACCTCATAGGGGCCCTGCCTTTTGGCTAGGAATTTACTTTCCACCGTGTGAACTAGCACCAAAACTCTATCCCCAGGGGCAAAAGTACGGATATGGGCACCCCGGTTATAAATTCTCTGCTGAGCCAACTGTGCTTGGGCCAGATGCTCTTTAACCAAGGGCATTACCTGCGCAATTCTGTCCTGCATTTGCGCCACATGCTCAATTACACTTCTATGGGGGCAACTTTCACTTTCCCATGTTTCCTTAGCAATATCCAACAGTCCCCTGGGGTGCCTCCCATATAATAATTCAAAGGAAGAGAATCCGGTTAAGGATTGGAGTACCTCACGGATAGCAAAAATCAAATAGGGGAGTAGACAGTCCCAATTTTTCCCATCTTTATCTACTACCTTCTGCATCAGCTGTTTTAAAGTTTTGTTAAAACGTTCTACTAAGCCATCTGTTTGAGGGTGATACACTGATGTGCATAGCTGTGTCACCTTTAGGAGTTTACAAAGCTCTTTAGTCACCCGGGACATAAACGGGGTTCCTTGATCAGTAAGTACCTCTTTGGCCACTCCTACTCGGCTGAAAACTTGGAACAGCTCTCGGGCTATGGTTTTAGCAGAGGTATTTCAGAAAGGAATTGCCTCAGGATACCCAGTAGCATAGTCCATTATGACTAGGATATATTGATGGCCCCTAGCTGACTTTAGCGATGGGCCAACTATATCCATGGCAATCCTCTCAAACGGGACCTCAGTGATGGGGTGGGGAACCAAAGGGCTAATGTGGCGTTGGGGCAGAAAACTGACATACAGGACAGGAAGCACAGTAAATCTCCACCTCCTTGGCAACCCCTGGCCAATAAAACCTCTGAACTATTCGCTCTCTGGTTTTCTCAGCCCCCAGTTGACCCCCTAGGTGGTGCCCATAGGCCAGATCTAACACCAATTTTCGGTATGGCTTGGGTACCACTAGCTGTTCAATGGTTTCCCCCCCCCCCACTTTGTGACACCTGATAGAGTAGGTTCCTTTCAATAATAAAGTATGGGAATGCAACCCTCTCGTCTGGGTGCACTAGGTTCCCATCAATTTTTACGGCATTCTCCCAGGCTTTAAACAGTATGGGATCTTTCAATTGCTCGGTAACAAAAGTTCTCTCAATGTACCTGTAAGTCAGGGAATTCCAGGGTTTGCTGGCTTTCCCCCGAAGTTGCCAGTTCTTCACTAGGACTGCTAGCACAGACAAAGGAAACCCCGTAGTGCCCCCACAATCATCAGAGGACTCCTCAGTAGCCTCATGCTCTGAGGAGATACCAGCACTGTGTGGGGTGGGTGATCCCAGAGCTCCAACCCAACCTCACCTGATGACGGTTAACCTAGGGAGGTTTCAAAAGACACCGACGTCACAGCATACTCCCTAGTATCCCCGTGTACGCATTACCCCCACTGTTTTAAGACCGGAGGTCTCTGTAACCACTAGCTCAGCTTTCACCAGCGTTACCACACTACCTGAGTCTAACAGCCCCACAATTGTTTTGGTATTCATAAACATTTTACACCAATATTTTTCATCGCCCCGCAAAGCAGGGCATGCAATAGTGGCAAAAAGAGACGTCTGCCACCCAGAAAGTCACAGTGCATTGGTTCATCCACCACAGGGCAATTTGCAGCAATATGTCCTTCTTCCCGGCAGCGGTAACAAATAACATGTTTGGCTCCCTCCTGGGGGGCTAGCGTTCCCAGTCTCTACCGCCATACATTTACTGGAGTCTGTCTATTACCCTTAGCTCCTCTTTTTTCACTTTCTCCACCCCCATCCCTTGGTTCACTCTTACCCACAGCTAGGCATGGTCTGGTCTTGGGGTGGAAAGTCCATGAGTACTGAAGGGAGGCGTTTACGTTTTTGGCAGCCAAGTACCTTTCTACTAGGTCTACCAGCTTATTGGCTGTCGATGGGTCTCCATGGCTAATTCACTTTTGTATGGAAACGGAGGGATCTTAGGAACCGGTCCATGACTACCGGTTCCACAATTTGCGGTCCTGACAACAGCTCTGGTTGTAGCCACTTCCTTGTTAGATGTATCAGGTCATACATCTAGGATCTGGGAGGTTTTCCTGGACAATAGGACCGGCGTGAGCCTGCTCTCGTACAGATATCTGCTGTTTTAGGGCATCTAATTATTGTTGGTAGCTCTGTGCTTGTATTTCCAACAATTCATTGTGGCGGGCCTCCGCTTTTTCCAGACCTAGCAGCAAATTGTTGGTTAGTACGCTGCTGGTTGGCATCGACCAAAACCAGCTGTTTTAGTATCTCCTCCATGCTGGCCTTCCAAACTCCCGCTTATGAAGCTCCCCGCATCCTCCACCATATGTGAGATCGCCCGTAGCAACGAGGGGTGTTTAAAAGCAGGAAACAGGGCCAGCAGGTTTTAAGCAGGCTGGGAGTTTATATCCCCAGCCTAATTTCCAGGATGCATTTCAGGTGAGACAGTTTCAACTGATCATACCCAGGCCTCTTCAACTCCCCCACCTGGCTAAGAAGCCTGGTACTTCAAACCCCACCTTCAGGTTAATAGGAAAACTGACTAGACAGAAAAATACTGCGTATAACCTTTATCTGTGGCAAATGTACCTGTCATCCTGGACGAAACCCTGTGATTTATTTGGCCAGCTGTTACAATATATACATACACATACGCATATACATTTACACACACACAACTGCATACAAACACGCAAAAATAACCAAACACAACAAAAACACATGCACCCATACCTGCATCTCTATCTACATGCAGTGAAACATCTTAAAACCTCAGTTCAAGTGTACATTACACCCTGCTTTATAAATTAAAACCAAGGTGTAACAAAAAAACAATTGTAATAAATTGTAAACAATATTATTTATAAAGCTACATGATTGCTACTAAGTACATAACAATTAATTGTCCACATGTTTTCAAAATATACTGTGCTTCAATCATCATATCCAGTGTATCAATTTTCAATGTATTAATATGTCAATAATGTTTTATCAATTACATGATAACAATAAGTGAATATATTGTTAACCTAGATACTGCTAAATAATGGTGCCCAACCTTGCCAAAACGTTATGACACCCCTGAAGAAGCCTAAATTAGGCGAAACTCGTTGGGTAACCTACTTACGTTTGCGACACCATTGTTAGTATATGTGATATAACTTAAATAATGTTGTGTATTTTTGCTAGTAGTTCACTGTGTGCCCCCACAGGGTCCTAATGGTAATGATCTAGAGTTGTG
This sequence comes from Pyxicephalus adspersus, assembly GCF_032062135.1. Taxonomy (NCBI): domain Eukaryota; kingdom Metazoa; phylum Chordata; class Amphibia; order Anura; family Pyxicephalidae; genus Pyxicephalus; species Pyxicephalus adspersus. The sequence continues at coordinate 102,486,111 of NC_092861.1, forward strand.
TCTCCAGTGGTTACCAATCACTGTTCTGTTATGTATTATGAGAAGTTATCACTAATACAAAATATATATGTTGTTGCCAAAAAAAACTTCTTTCTGTGTTTTTCATATAATTGATCTTACCCAGGGTTGGCAAACGGGCCCCTCTCCTAGGAGCCTACATATACATCTATTCCCACCTGATAAAAACACTAGTATTCTAGTTCTACTCTTTTTTTGTCGTCTGACCTTGAAAATGGCTTCTGACTAACTTGTCCTTTAGGCAGGGATTTGTGAATAGGAAGCTATAAATTTGCTAATGATTTGATCAGATGTTAATAGAGGCCAGTATTTCTCACAGATTCCACAGTTTTTCATGTTGGTTAGAGAAGTGTGTTACTACACTAACCTTTCTTTGAGGCCTTGCAATTTTTCCTGAGCCATATAGAATTTCTAGCCTAGATTTCTTTTTAGTCCTTTGATATGCCTTTTTAAGGGTAACCACATGCTAATAATCTAGATTGTAGCCTTTTTGCTGATTTGGAACAATTTCTACGTATCCTTAGATAAAAATATTAGCAGTATTAAACATTTTTTTGGGTTTTGCCAACTTCTCATCTGCTCTAATCCTAGGGCTTCCAAGCCACCTCTGTTCTTTGTTTTTGAAGTTGGTACGTCCAAATCAAATCTGGGTGTTATCTTGTCACAGCGCACCAGGCCAAAACTTTATTACATTCTGTCTCATTCTTCTCTCTAAAAGAAAATTGAGCCCTGCCGAGAGGAACTATGACTTTTCATCTCTGCATCTTTTTATCTTTCCATTTCCATGTAATGTTACGTCTTGGAGCAAAAAATACTAAAGCTGACACCTTATGCCGTATATTTCCTGAGGATGAAATGCCCCTCACACACCCTTCTCCCAACACAATTCTGGCCCTGAAGAAATTTTTATTGATGAAGATGGACCTTCTGGGACAAATTAAGGGTGCATAGTCTGTGCAGTGTATTAAAAACAAAAATGTAAAATCTTTTACAGTGTTCTCCCCATACATATTTTGAACCAGGTGGTCAAAAAGAGGATGGGGCAAGACATTACAAATTTAGTGCTCCAGTTGTTTATGCCATTGATAATCCAGTAACCCCTATTACTGTGTCAGTTTTCTACCTTCCCCCTATACTTTGTTTCAACTTTCTAATGCCTGCCTCTGTATTATGTCCCATTTTTTATTATTTTTTGTATTATGCCTAACTTTTCAGTGCTGTGTTGTGACCCAGCTCCCAAGTGTTCCATTTTACGAAAACAAAAGTATTACATTTAAAAAAAAAAAAATACAAAAATATATTTTTTTTTATTTTATGAGATAGCCACACTTTTATATAATGTTCAAAATGTGTTCATAGGTCTATTTTCAGAGCATCATGCATGTGAACACAAGATAAAAGATGAGGGAGGGCTGCTGGGTGTCCTCTTTCATCACTGTCAAGCATGTGTTAGCAGATGGGAGTGGGACAGCTAGTGTTCTGCTCCCAACAATGCTGAGAGTACTCGTAGGTGTATGACTGTGCTCTATCAAAAAGCTGTTTTTGTGTATAATGACATTATCTGCAGCACTGTGATAGCTGTGTGCATAAAGGTTGCATGTCATATTCTGCAGCCTAACAACTTGTTGTGTTCAAACCTAAACATCTCTTAAACTGTTGGTCTTAACAACCGTGAATTTTCAAGGTACACGGTCGCAACAAAAAAGTTGACCCTCCAGTTTTAAAGAATTTCCAGATATGGAGTCAGAAGCTTAAAAACTTGTGAAAGTTAAACATTGGCGCTGCTGTTTCAAAAGCAAGTGCGCTTAGGAGCCCAAAATCAAAACTGAAGATTGGGTGGACCTGAAGCCATTTACATAGCAAGAAATTTTGGGTTGGGCAGTGTGTAACCCAGAGATTTTTTAAAGCTGGGTGGAAAGAAATTGTAGGTGGGTGGTGGCCCCGGTATTGTGATGCAACTCTTTAGTAACCAAAAACAGCCAGGTGGATACTGAAAAGCACTGGGCGGTGCGCCCAGCTAAAAGGGGCTGGGGAAAACACTGGTTGGGGCACCTAAATTTATATCAACAGTCAGGGAAAGTAATCCTCTGCAGAGAAATATGTTCTACCTTCTTGCCCTCTATGTTGTATTGCAAATGAAAAATGTTTTTTTTTCCCTCAGTGTTCTCAACTTTTGGATGAGGAATCCAGGGATGATTTAATTGAAGAAATAACTGAAGAATATGAAGTAATACGTCAAGAACATTATGATTCGTTGAAGGTAAATTTGCTGCCATATTCTAAATGATAAATTGTGTTTCATTAAAAAAAAAAGCTTTCACTGTGAATGACTTGAAACAGCATTAAGAAATCAGTTTGTGCTTCTGGGTACACATATGCTTAGTACTTGTTAATGAAGTTAAAGGTTTTTCTCTCTCGAACTATCTGATAGAGATATCCAAGTAGAGAGACCTTAACTTTAGGCAGCAGAAAGATTGAGTTCAGAACCTACCTTGTTTTCAAAAGTGGCAAGCCTTTTAAAAAATGTTTGTTTCTTCTTTGTTCCTTCTTTTCTCTGACCATATTTTTATACTTCAAAGAATTAGCTTATCTTCTTTCACTTCTGCTGAACAAATACATAAATCACTGAATCACCTTAAGAAGGGTCCCCTTCTCACTGAGCAGGTAGTTAATGGCTTAGATGTGAAGGGTGGAGAAGTTTATCAGTATGAACATATAAGGAGTTGGGTTACTGTAGGAAAAGATATGCGATGAAAGACATCATTTTTAAGTGGGACTTTTAAAGCCAATACCATCAATATTAATTACAAAAAAAACAAAATGTTATTAATATTAATCATTAAAAACAAACATCATTTCAAATACATAAAACACAATAAAATGTGGGTGTATATAATGACCTCTCCTTACAAAATACCCCCAAAGGGTTTCAATTCTGACTTTTCAACACGTTTCGCGGAAAAAATCTGCTTCTTCAGGAGGAAGAAGAAGAGAAGTCTGATGTTTGTACTTCCAGCAGCCCTCTTATTTAAAATTGTTGCAAGGAAGGAGGTGGTTATAGCGGCAATGGTATATTCAAATCCAGTTTATCTATTTAGTGAGTAATCTCTTTCAATTCAATATAAATCTTCTTTAAATTACAATATAAATCACAGTGATCATAAGTTTCATGCCTTTAAGTCCCCAAACAGATATTAGGAACATACAGCCCAACAGCACAACCATGTTCTTATTCCATCGGCTTCCCTTGCAAGAGACAGCTCCTGGGCAACATATGACACCCAGCTCCCACATAGTAGCTGAGTGCACATATACTGCCCCAAGAAAACCCCTGCCTTTAGAACATACTTTTGTTTGAAAATCCTATGGAGGAGTTGGTAGGGGTTGCACTATGAGCCCCACCCCACTAAATTCACTCCACAGACAGAATAGGTCACGTATTACTCCCTTAACTCTTCCCACCTACTTTGAATAGTGATATGCTACTGGGTTAATAGGACATTTTAATCACTGTAAGAGCTATCACTGCATCATGACCAATTTGCTTAATTTCATAAGCTGCTCCAATTAAATAACATAATTCTTTCAAGACATAAAAGTACCCATTGGTCTCCATCAGTGTAATTTATCAAGCTTGTCTATTTTACCAATTCGTCAGAAGTTTCCAAGTATAATCAACTGATGTTATTAGTCTAATTTCCCCTAAGCTATCTAATTGATCTATTACATTATTTGATAGGTCGTGCCTATTATACCCTTTAATCAACCTCTTCTAGAGGATCCCCACAAGATCACTAAACAGAGACATACAACAAGAAAAAATAAACCATAATTTGACATTTCAGTTAAGATCAATATCCCATTAAGTAGATTTTAAAGCTTTTTTTAGTGCGTAGACATCATTGAAGATAGCTCAAGTTCATGTAACAATTGTTTGCCTTCATCAAGTGTAGAGAAAGAAAATGTCTTGCCTTGAAATTGAAAAATCAGCGGAAGTGGATAGGCCCAGTGGTACTTTATTTTATGAGATATAAGTATTTGAAGTATTGTTTTCAAAGTCCTCCTATATTGAATAGTGTATGTTGAGAGGTCAGAATAAATTTGAAATGGAGCACCCACCATTATCACTGGATCTACTCCCCTTAAAATTTTCATTAACCTTTCTTTAGTGGAATAATAATGAAATTTCACTATTTTGTCTCTTGGAGGGCCTTGTTCTTTAATTGGTACCAATGCTCTATGAGCTCTCTCAATTTCAAGATATATTTCTGGGATAACTAAAGTAGTGGGCAATGGTGGAAATCTAAATTAATAACAAAAAGTTCTCCAAGAAACCCTAAATATAACATATCAAAAAACATAGGAAAAGAGAAAGTAGGGTTTTTTGGCACAAAGAAAAATTGTATTGAATATACATTTGAACATACAAAGAATCAATATTTTACATTCAGTGGCCATAGACCACAATATTATTTTTGTAGTACAGAAATGTTCAAGATGTATTGTACAGGGACATACAATGTAATATATCAACAAGTATATTAAAACAGTTTTTGGTTGGACCACAATACAAACTTGGGGTCTGCCGACTGTTAAATTGGCCTTTAGTAGGCACTAGACATAATTCATCTCAACACAGCATATATATTACTGCCACATATTTATGATGATGGAATCATGTAGATGACTGTACCCGACGCATTTCGCCTTGGGCTTTCTCAGGAGTAGTAGTTTGGCAACATGTGTTTGGCACTTGTAATATTTGTATCTAGATCAATAAAAATGTTTTTTATTCAATTATGCTATTGATGTGTGTCTTAATATCAACTGGTATCTATCTAAATATGAATAAATGATAAGCTAGCCTATCAGCATATTGAGGAAGGGAATATTATTATTCACCCCCCCCCCCCCAAAATAATAACTTTGTCACCCTAGGACATTCTTATAAACAATGTAAAGCGGCCACAATTTAATGAAAACATTTAATATCTGATTAGTATATTCACACTCACATGATTCCTGTGAAGTACTGCGTTCTGCTTATCGCAAGTGTTTTAAGGTGATGACTATCTCCCCAGCACAGAGAGTAATGTAGTAACAAATGTGCGAAGGGATGAAATATCTAGGGAATAAATATGGAATACACTTATACCTTCAGGAGTTATAGACTTCTTATAAAGATCTTCTATAATATTAAGGTGTTGAACGTTACCTTGGTATAAAGAAAAACCAAGAGCCTTCAAATATGCAGGGTATTGATGGTAAAATGGAAATAGTCACTGAAGTCAGGCATACACAGTCCCGGTGCCAACTGGTATTCAGCATGCAGAGGAGCAGAGAGATCAAGAGAACGCTGCTCCATTTAAAGGACGGCGCTCCCAGGACCTCCCCCACCGCACACGTGCATGCAGCCGGCGTCTGTGGGATCCCCAAACGCCGGCTGGATGACGTGAAGCCCTATGGCCGATGTCATTCAACAGGTAGGGGAGGAGGGCAGACCCACAGTCTGACCGGGCTCAGCGCTGTAGCCTGTCATATTGACAGGAACAGCGCAGCATCCCCGTCTAACAAGACGGGGATATGAGGGGAGATAGAGCCCCACAGTGACCTTTCTAAACACGAATCAAAACGCAAACCGCTCACACCACCTACATCCATTCCCTCTCCCCCGCAATCCACACTTAATATTCAGACAACCACCGGTCATCTCATCACCACAGTGAACTCTTCTTCTTCTACTTCTACATTCACTCAGAACACGTTGCCCACTATCATACACACACCACCATGTGCTGCACTATCAGTGGAAAACACCCCGGAATTCACACCATTACCCCCACTATCCCCATATCACAACCAGCACCACATACAGGTGCCATTCCCAAAACCAGAGCACAGGAATCTTTTTTAGGGTCACTTACTCAACAAATCCCCTCCCCAAAACAACTCAGGACCTCAATCCCCGATATTTTCACCAAACTTCCGCCACAACATCCAACCTAGAAATTGTTAATTTGTCCTCTTATAACCTTACTCCTGTAGAGAAAGAAGTTTTATAACTAGGATTATCTTTTTGCCCTTCAAGCAAACTCAATAAATTTGAACTAATTAAAGATTTACATTTATTTGCCAGGAATTTGACTCTTAAACTGATGTTCAAGGAACCGCCAAAACTTAGCGCCCCTCTAGAACTTATCCAGGTCAAAGATTTTAAAATCGATGACTTTAGGACCCTTAAAATTCTACACAAATTATATTCTGAAAGAAATCATGATCTAGACCTTCCTACTCCAACTCCCACAACCGAAACCTTAACAGTTCCCACGATACCTACCAAACGAAAAAAATCTACCTTCTTCCCTTCCCTTACATATAACACTCATGTTCAAACCTTTGTCAATGTTGTAACAAAAGAAAATTTTGGAATTTGACCCCAGCCTCATTCACCCATCTTCTAATCTTTCGAAAACACAACAACAAGCCCTAAAAAAGTTACACAATAATACACGATAACGATTAAACTGGCCGATAAAGGCGGCAACATAGTTATAATGGACAACCATCAATATGTACGTATGTGCCTAGACATTTTATGTAATTCGGAATGGTACCAGACCATCAGTAAAGCAGATGTAAGGGTATATTATGATTAATACTATTCATTTTGTACAGAAGCACATAGATCTAACATAATTGACACACCCACTAAGGAATATCTATAGATAGAACATCCTGTTCTACCCACCTTCTATAGTCTCCCCAGAGTAAACAAAAATTTAACCAAACCACCAGGGCGCCCCATTGTGGCTGGTATAAACTCTATAACCTCAAGAGCTAGTGACCTAATTAACACTTATTTAAGACCTCTTGTCACTAAACTAACATCTTATCTTAGGGACACTATCCAGTTACTACAAATTTTACAAGATGTGACAGTCCCCCCAAATATTCTCCTAACCACGGTAGACGTGGAAGCACTATATAGCAGCATAGCCCACTCTCTAAGTCTGCAAACAATATCAAATTACCTTCAGACTGATGACCCCTCCTTAAAACTATACAACTGTTTTATCCTAACATTACTAGAATATATTCTCACCCGTAATGTTTTCCTAACATTACTAGAATATATTCTCACCCGTAATGTTTTCACATTTGATGACCAGATTTACCTACAATCGCAGGGTGTTTCGATGGGGACAAAATGTGCCCCATCATATGCTAACTTATATCTAGGACATTGGGAAAAAAACCTCTTCTCCAACCCAAAATTTCATTTCTACCTTCAGTATATACACTTATGGCGTCGATATATTGATGACATTTTGATTATATGGACTGGCCCTAAAAACATTCTGGAAGAGATGTTACAGTCGCTTCTTATCAATGACTACAACCTCAAATTTACCTGGAACTTCGATTCCCACAAAATAGCATTTTTAGATTTTTTTATAAACCTCTCATCAGACGAATACCATTGATGAATACCATTCTCCATGCTGAAAGTGCCCACCCTAAATCTCCTATCACCAGTATTTCATAAAACCAAATGCTAAGATTAAGGAGGAACTGTACAACCAGTGTAGATTTCAAAATCGCGGCTCAAGCCCTAACACAGAGATTGATTGCTAGAGGCTACAGTAAAAAACTGTTGAAAAGGACCTATCAAAGAGCCCTTAAATTAAATCCGAAGGAACGTATCGCCAAACCTCCATCAATACACACTCAACCGAAATTATCCATTGTTACTAAATTCAACGAACATCATCAACACATATATCAGTTAATCAAAGGACACTGGAACATTCTTACTGCTGACCCCACTATTAGTACCATCCTAGATGCAAAACCAAGTATTACTTATAGAAAATCATATTCGATACGAGACTCATTGATTACAAGCCATTATACGGAACAATCTACCAAAACAAAACACTCTAAGGTTCATGAAACCTTCAAATGTGGCTCCTGTAAGCAGTACGATTGGATCCTAGAGAACCAAGCGCCCAAATTACCCAATGGTACTATACATTAAATTCCCTATTATGTGAACTGCCAATCATCTGGGATTATTTATTTAATTACCTGCTCCTGCGGGAGGTTCTATGTAGGAAAACCTAAGCGGCCTTTACGTAAAGAATATATGAACATCTTTACCTGATAAAAAAAATGGTAAAATAACTACTCCCGTCAGTTACCATGTTGGCATGGTACATCAATTTGATACACACTGCATTACCTTCGCAGCACTGGAACAAGTACCATCTAGCCCTAGAGGAGGTGACTTGGATAAAAAAACTTTTACAATCGGAAACTAAATGAAACTTTCTTCTAAAGGCCAACTATTTCCCTGGCCTAAATTACACTTTTAGTTTTAAACCACTCTTGTGACCCACTATTTGGATACACAAAGGTTAATAAACCCACTCAGAAACTCTTCTTTTTGAATTGATTATAGGGATACAAATGTCTGTAAAATGAATAATATATCAATTTTATATATTTATACTTTAAGTCTATTTGTCATGTTTGTTTACCTATAAATAACCTTTTTGGGTTACTCAGTATATAAGTATAACTAGAATATTTGTATTTGCACATACTGTTGACAAATATATCTATCATTGTTCCATTTATAGACTGTAAATATATTGTGTCTTTGTTACATGTCCTTAAAACTGTACACATAATTTGTTCAAATCTTTTGTACATGTGCATAAAAATTATGATATGATATTTAGACATGTTCTGGTCAGCCACACTCCTCTGCTTTTGACAGTTTTTTTTTTTTTGGGGGGGGGCGGCCCTTCCCCCATGTCTTCCCTACTTGAGGGGACAGGGGCGCACACTATCTTGTGGATGCCCCATTATTTTGCCCCACACCCATCCTTTATATATATTTCTGGGATATCAGGCAATTTTTTCGTTATGAATTTCCTAACCACAGTTTTTATATCTGTAAATGTCTCTGGTAATCCTTGAATATGAAAGTTAAATCGTCTTGAACGATTTTCCCAATCGTCTATTTTATGTTGTAATTCCTCTATTTCATTTTCTAGTGCCGATACCCGTTTTACATTTTGCAAAACTTTAATATTAGCGTTATCCATATTCTGTTCAATAGCTTCCAATCTGCTTCCAATCTCTTGAAGATCTTGTTTTACTACAGCTGTAATAGTCACTGAGGTTTTCGCCTGTTCATTTTGTATAATAATTGTCAGGTGCTGTATTATATTACTCTAGACTCACTTTCAGCTGACAAGTTAAAACAAGCATGCAGGGCGTTAATTTGAGATATTAAAATGTGTCTGTTTTCTGAAGAGTTAAGTACATTATCAGGTAATATCTCACTATTATCAGTAGGGGAGAAAACTGGGCTTTGTGATAAGGACTGACTCTGTGAGGTAATACCACCATGCTGTGAGCTAGAAATATCAAAGCCTTCCAATATTGCCCCCGGGGAGGTTGAAGGGGAAAGCCTCTCCCATTCCCCTGCTTCAATGCCTTCTCTTTTACCTGAGCTGCCGGGCTGCAGACCTGCTGGAATTATTTGCAGTGATCGCACTGCATGAGTCCCAGGACGGCGTACAACCATCTTCCCCTGCTCTGGGCGAGTCTGTGGTCTAGAGGAGCACTCCTTACTTTTCCCCGTGTTTCTTCCTACCATTATGCTGCTGTAGTCTCGGTCTCTCACGGCATCTCACTCTGCACGTTTCCCAGGAGCTGCTCGGCCTGGATACACAGTGGTGGGGTTAGAGCCTTCAGGGAGCCAGTTCGTCTAGCAGCTCACTGCCATAGATGTTGGCGCAAGCGCCTCTATCACAATTAATTTTAGATGAAACTTTCAGCTTTAATTCGGTGAGTTGAACAAAAAGATTGCATAAAAATTTGAGGAACTAAAGCCTTTTTTTTAACACACCTCATTTCAGGGGGCTCACCTCATTTCAGGGGGGTCAAAAGTAATTGGACAAATTAAACTGGACTAGTGTCCACTGGCAGCCATGCACGCCCAAGCCATGACACTGCCTCCGCCATGTTTTACAGATGATGTGGTATGCTTTGGATCATCAGCTTATGAGTGGCTTGCACCTTGCAGTGCACCCTCTGTATTTACTTTCATGCAGTCTTCTCTTTATGGTAGACTTGAATATCGATATGCCTACCTCACGGAGAGTGTTATTTACTTGGTTGGCTGTCGTGAAGTGGTTTCTTTCACCATGGAAATTATTCTGCGATCATCCACCACTGTTGTCTTCCGTGGACGTCCAGGTCTTTGAGTCAATTGTCGAAATACTTTTGAGCCTGAAATGAAGTTATTGTGTCAAAAAAAGGCTTTAGTTCCTCACATTTTTATGCAATCTTTTTGTTCAACCCACTGATTTAAAGCTGGAAGTCTGCAGTTCGAATGCATCTGAGTTGTTTTATTTAAAATTAATTGTGGTAATGTACAGAACCAAAATTAGGAAAAAGGTGTCTCTGTCCAAATATTTATGGGCCAAACTATATGTCAGAGGTTGTTTGCACCTAAATAAAAGGGGAGCTTCTGTGCTAGGTGAAAGATTTAGGGGAATGGTGAAGGGATATTTAAACTATGACAGAGGGGGGTGGGAGAGTTCAATAAGGTGGCAGGAAGGTCAGACAGGGGTCAGCCACTAGTGGAGGGTGGATTGGGGATAGTTGGGGGTTATGAATAAATATAAGGAGCTTCCCTTGTTACACACAAACATTAGATTGCGCTGTACTATTTGTACCTGAGCCTGTTCACCAATGTATAAGTCTGGTAAACAATGTAAGGAGTGGAAGCTTTAATGAGTTAAGAGCATAGTTGGTGTTGCTAAATCCTGGCTTTGTTCTTCACAAGACTGGGCTGTCAACATTCCTGGTTATACTCTCTTTTGTAAAGACAGAGTCAAATGAAAGGGTGGTTGTGTCTGTCGGTATGTGAGAAGTGATCTGAATGTGAAAGAAGAAATTTTTCATGGAGCAAATGATGAGGTTGAGGCATTATGGGTTGAACGTGGGGATACATAACACACAATTCATTATTGAAGTCTGCTATAGGCCCCCCAGTGCTAAGGAAGAAATATAGAATCAACTACTAGAACAGATAGAAAAATCTGCAAAAACTGGAAAGGTTTTAATCATTGGAGATTTCAATTACCCGGACATTGACTGGAGTATTGGCACTACAGGAACAGCAAAAGGGAGGAAATTTAGGAATTCAATACATGTAAATCTTTGGTACAGTTTATAGAAGCCCCAACTAGAAATGATACTCTGCTGGACCTAGTTCTTTCTAACAATGCAGAGCTTATACCCAATGTGCATATAAAAGAATCTGGGTAGCAGTGACCATAAAGCTAACCATAATAGCAGTTGTTATAGTGTACTTGGACTTTGCTAAAGCATTTGACACAGTTCCCCACAGACTGTTAACCCCCCTGACGGTAAACCAGAGTGTGGCTCGGGGTAAAGTTTATATACCAAAAGCAGTACAGCATAAAAAAAATCCTACCTGCTCCCCTCGATCCAGCGGCGTCCTACAGCGATCTCTGGCCGGCTTCTGCATCACATCCTTGGCTTGATGGATATGATGCGTTAAGTGTTGGTACGCTTGAGAGGCGTGGCTTGGCGGGGAATTTTAAAGCAGATTACAATATAATCTGCTTTTAAAACATTGATTACAGTGATAAAGTTATAAAAAATAAATCCTAATAATAAATCCAAAAGTTTATCTATTATCGTACCCTTGTTCGGACAAATTTAAAAAAAAAATGTAAATTTTTTTTAATAAATATAAAAAATAATTATTTTTAATAATTGTTTTTTATAATTTTCTATTATATTTTAATTTATGATTTGTGTTTCAAACTTATCATACCCAGGAGTTATTCCTAAGAATTACAGGCCTAAAATATTTAACAACAAATTTCCTCGCAAAACAATATACCGCTTTTGACATAAAAATAGAGACGTAATCAAACTGCTGGGGAGGTAATATGCAAGTTAGGGTCAGTAGGTTTGGGAAAGTCAATCTGTGAATGGATAGAGAACTGGCTTAAGGACCGCATCCAGAGAGTAGTGATTAGTTGCTTCATACTCTAGATGGTCTAAGGTTATTAGTGGTGTACCCCAGGGTTCAGTGATGGGACCTTTACTGTTTAACATCTTTATAAATTATATATATATATATATTATTATATTAAAAGTACCATTTCTGTGTTTACAGACACACTCATGTACATATCTCCTCTTGCCAGTCTTACCTAGTTTGATCCAACTTTAATTCTTTCACAATATTTTTAGGACTAAGTTTTAACATGAGCATGTCTTGTGCTTTAAACATTATTCTTCCCCCAGATTTTGTCCTCTTGTTACAGCAAGACGATGGATTTTAGAGGAATTCCTTACTTGGGCAAAACCATATCCTCCCTTTACAACACTGTATTTATGCAGATCTAGATTACCCCCCATGGGTTGGAAGAATTGCGGTGATTAAGATGGATGTCCTACCCAAGTTACAATGCTTCAGAGAACAATTATGGCCTGTATACCACTAATATTGTCTGTCTTTATTACTCTCGTCATGATTTGGGAAAAATGTAGAGGCAAATGTAGACACCCCCTCCTTCTTCTGATAGAAGAAGGAGGGGGTGTCACGCTTGGGGGAACAGGGCCACTAGGTTCCTGGGCATCAAGCCTCTGGATGAGTAAGAGGTTGGAATCTTCTGTGGTTTGGCAGGGTGTAGTCATGGTTTGTGCAAACTGTCACGCTTGGGGAGACAGGGCTACAGCTTGCACAGAAACAGTGTGAGCCCTGAGAAGGGCCAAGGCGCAGAGTCCAAGCAGCAACCAGGTCTTCTCCAGAGCCTCTAGTAATGAGGATGTTGCGCTTCTGGTTACTGCCAGGTTGCAGTCCTTGGGCACACCAGGGTGGGCTGGAGGATACTCAGTACCAAGTCACAAGACAGAAAAATGCTCAAGGAAAGACAGGGCAGGCAGCAAGCAGAAGAGGTCAGGACAGTTGGCAGAGTATGTTCCACTGCAAACCCTCCTTTCCTCCTCTGCACATCACTTGCACATGTAGGGCCTTGGACACCTTGGACATTTAAAAGCCCCCTCAGTAACTCACAAACTAAGAGGTGCTTATGCTGTTTTTTTCTGGGCAGCAAGTATCTTAAATTTCATACCAATAACCTTTCAATTTACTTTGCATTCCTTTTAAAGAAATTAGAGACCCCTGAACTAATGAAGTTCATTTCTTTTAGTTCCCGTTTTTTTTATTTTTTTTGTTTACATTATTTTTTAACCCTTTCCATATCCGTTATATTTGATTCACTATTATACTCTTAATCTAAATTGAGAAAAAAAATACATATTTAAACATTTGGCATATTTATAGATACATGTTATAAAATGTTCTAGATTAATTATCCCCTTCTAAACATTGTTTGAGTTGATCTTAGAAATTAGAATTTAAACATATAATTAAAACATATAATAAAATATTTTACTAAACCTCACCACAGGAGGGTATCATTCTATCAGCATTGTTTTTATCACTGGAAAAATGTTATAATGGATTGTTACTGATCCTTTAAGTATTCAAGGGTCAGTAAAGTTCATTAGAGCAGACCAATTTAAGCTTTCACCTTTATTTTACAAAAAAAGAAAAAATATCACATTGTTTACCAAAACAACTGGGAGACACAGACAGTATACCATATGTATTCACATTGTAACAGAGTAGGCATTCACTAATAACTTTGACTCTAAAACTTAGGTCATAAAACAGGCATAGCACTGAGTTTCATCTGTCTTCACTGTGTCCCCTACTGGTCTGGTAATTTCCTGGCCGCAAAGATTTATCTTGTACAGTGTTTCAGAATTAGAGTTTTTCCAGAGGTTGCTTAAGTAATGAGCAATTTGTGACTTAACTGATCGTTAAGCTGATCTGTTTAAATGACACCTATGTTGCTTTTGTCTCCAACCACCACATTAATATACTGTAAGCTGTTGATATAGTGATTATAGCAGAGGCTCCTTAAAGACTTGATAGTTATTTTAAGGACTCCCCATGTTTAAAATGTCAAGAAACACTGATCTAGTGGAATACACTCTTCTGGTATTCTGTCATCTGCTACTAGATCGTGAGTGGAATTGTAGTTTTCTAAATGGCCACTGTGTTTCTGCCTTAGCCAATGATCATGGCTTGATAATAGAAGTAGTAAATATGTAAGCTTCCTTGCATACTCCTATATCTGCCATTAGTGAACACTGACACAGCTCCATTCCCTAGCCTTTGTCAAAGAGCTACCTGTCGTCCTGAGATTAGGAGCTGTCAGAAATGGATACTGAGAGTGTTTGATGGCGGCAGTGGATTGAGTCTGCCCTATCACATGTAAACACTGATCTGTGGAGGTGCTGAGGACTTCTTTTACATTTGCAGTAGGAAACGGCAAGATTAGCCAAGTGCATAGCAAACTGCTGTGCCATGGAGCGCAAGCAGCACTGCAGGTTAGCATTTTTTGATGTGTTTCCTTTGGTGCAGTTTCTCCCCCAGAGGAGGAAAAGTGGTCACAGGAACAGGAAAGACCTGTCACTTCCGGGAACTGCTCTGCATCTCTACTGCAGCCAAGTGCACTAAATGATTCTCAACTGCTCCTTTTCAGTTGAATTCCCAAGATTTGCACAGCAGGGTATATTGTCAACTATATACGATTTCCAGTGCCTTTTCTTTTTTGTTTAAGATAAAAGATCGGACATGACGTAGATTTCATACATCCCAGAAGGTTGCGGGCATCCCATTCGGTCTTTACTGTTGCAGCAGGAAAGACAAAAGGGGAGGGACCTTCCCTCAAAATAATTTAAAAAGTTGTGAAAAAGACCTCTAGATTGTAAACTCTTTGGGGCAGGGTCCTCCCCTCCTGTGTCACTGTCTGTATTCGTCTGTTATTTGCAACCCCTATTTAATGTAATGCTGCATAATATGTTGGCAGTATAAAAATCCTGTTTATTAAAAAATAATATTTTAATACATGGGATGATAGATCCACTTTGACGCATATATAACTTTCTGGAACAGCCAAAGGATATATAGCTTATATATTTATTTATTTATTTGCATAATGAACATGTTTGCTTGGGGGCACCAATCTGTATTACATACCTTGTGTATTGCTCACTAGTGTTGGGGACTTAAGTCTGTATTGCACAGTACGAAAGTATGACTAACTCATTGACAAATGCACATTAACACAAAAAACACACAATAAAACATGTATATTTACTATTCCACCAAATGTTAAAAATACATATCCAAAAAAAATTTTATAGGACAAATGCAAAAATGGTGTCATGATAGAACATAAAATCATTGTTATCGTAATATAAGTTATACAAGTGCTTCAGGTTTAAAGATTGCATGTACGTTTACCTCAGCTATTAGAAGAGATTAGCTGAACTGAATCTATTCTCCCTCGAGAAGGGACCTTTAAGAGGGAATATAATTACCTTGTATAAATATATGAATGGTCTATATAGAGAACTCTCTTCCCAATTATTCATTTCAAGATCATGACAAAGCACAAGAGGGCACTCCTTGCGTCTGGAGGATAAGAAGTTTAAACTCCAGATAAGGAAGAGATTCTTCACTGTATTTTCTGTGAAAATATGGAATAGGCTGCCTTAGGAAGTAGTTACAGCAAGTACAATAGATTGTTTCAAGAAAAAGCTGATTGTTTTTTTAGAAGCACATACTTTTATCTTGGTATTGAAGGTTTAAACTAAAGATAACAGAGTCCCTTGATCCAGGGAACCTCTGTTTGCCTCATGGAATCAGAAAATATTTTTTTTCCCCTGTTGGAGCAAATTGTACCAGGGTTTTTTGCCTTCTTTGATCAACTATGTCTATAGTGTTTTTATCTGAGATAAGCTTATTTCCCTAGTGGTTGAACTTGATGGTCTTTTTTCAACCTGACTAACTATGTAACTATAAATTATGACACCTTTTGAAACAAATTGAATGTATTTTCGTGTACTCTATCTTGGTTGACTTGTATTTGTATATATATTTTTCAGTTATTTGGGATGGTATTTTTTAGGAAGAAGGATGTCTTGGGCACCTACAGTACCTGAATACAAGAGGGTTTTAAATTGTGCCCACTCCTTGTGTTCTAGATTACAGGCTTCTGTGCTTTGCCTTAGATGAACTTTTGTGTCAACTGAGTAATTATTTTGATCCCTTTCTTGGGAGTACTTCCAAAGTTATTTCTGCCTTTTTATGCGTATCAAGCTTTAGAAGATCTAACACATTCTAGGCCTATAGGCATTGGATATGTTTGTTCCTGTCTGTTGCATGTGTCCCTGTGGTTGATTTTCTACACCTTAGCTGTTCACAAAGGTGCTGGCATGGCTCCTGAAGCATAGTGGGGATCAGGTACCCAGATGACCTTCCCTTCAACAATGGTCAACTCTGACCTTGGAGGAAAATGTTTCATGTGTGAAAACACTAGGGGATAGATTATGAACCTGCATTTTATAGCTTGCTAGAGTTTCATTGTGCCTATTTTCATTGCAGCTGCAGTATTTATCTTGCTTTTTTTACATGCTTCACCAGATAAATTAACTTTTTATGCAGAATTATTACTTTAAACTCACATGCTTATTCTGATTTCCTGTTTTTTATAAAAATAGCTTATGGTTTGTTAAACAATAAATGTTATTTATGCAATTTTTTAGTAATTTTTTGTTTTAAAAAATATGTTGTATTATAGGAAAGAAGATATCTTACTTTACAAGAGGCTAGAGAGAAAGGCTATCATATTGACTGGCTTTCCCATCCTGTTCCAGGTACATTTTAAATATGGCATGGCCTTGTTTACTTCCGTTTATGCGGGGGCTACTATAGTAGATACTTTTGAGTGTGTTGGGTCATAGTATGTAAAAATTGTCATTAAGAAGTGAGAGTTGCAATTATTATTTGTTTGGTTAAACTATGTTATCTGTGCATAAAAAATTACAACTACAGTGGAATAGCACTTTCTTCCAGTTCACATGAGAAATGAGTTTACAGGAGACTGCTATTCTAAAATTTTAACTTTTGAACAAATATTTTAATTCTATAAACAAATTTTGTAGAATATACATGAAAACTATGTTTGCAATGCTGAAATTGTACACAAATGTTAAAAGATTTTTTTAAATTGTTAATAGTAAATTTCCTGTACTAAACATAAACACACTGTCATCCTGAGATTGCAGTGTCCTTTCCAAGATAAAGGCATGTTTTTAATTGAAGCCCCAACCTGCACGTGTTAAAGGTTTTGTATATTACTTTTTTTATCACATGATGTTTGGGGGGACCACTTGTCTCTGTGACTGCATCATATGGAAATGGAAGACATGGATTCATGCATCCTCAGCTAGGGGCATTGTGCAAGGGAAATTTAATCCACAAAACCCATGTGAGGTTGAGGAAGAAGCCTCTTAACAAGTGCAGTAAACCATAACATACAGTCAGTATTTGTGACCTCCCTAACCGTTTAACACAGTAGCAATTATTCTCTGTAGACTTGAATGTTGTTTCTGAAGGTACTCACAATCATTTTTAATCACAATAAAATTATCTAACATTTTGGGACTTTTTTTAATTTAATAGTAAAACAACCCACCTTTTAATTAGAGCCTATATAAAGACTAATCACAAACCGGTATCCCTAGCAAGACAAAGTCTCCATTGTGGCACAAAACACATACAATGCATAACCATTATATCCACATCATTGCTAATATTGTTAGTAACCTAAAAATTAAATGTGTTTGGAAAAGAGGGGTAGACCACACTACTATCATAAGCATGTTTGTGGCTGCAATAAAACCATTAAATTTAAATCTAGAAGTTTAGACATTGCCTAAAAAAACTCAGTTCCTAAACACAGACATACAGATAACATTATGCAAAGCTCCTTCTCCTGTCATTGTGCTATCTGCTAACCATACAGTAGTTATTACAATAGTCATTACCAGCATTTTTAAGTAACCTTTGAAAGGTGTAAGCAATGGCCTTATGAAAAGAAAAGGTGGTAAATAAAACGATGTGGTAAAAAAAAGCTAGTATAGGAGCATATAATAAAGTTCTATAAATGGTAAACCAGAATTCAAAACCAATCACTATTTACATATAGATTGCAAAGGGTATTTTAATTGAAGAAGTTATGTAAACGTGTTGTACGACGCGTTTCATCTATTGGCTTATTCAGGGGTAACAATAAACTACAATTTTATTATTCCAGAATAACTGATATAAGTTGATAGATGTATATATATATATCTATATATATATAAATAAAATACATTTGCATTCATAGGTAAGTACCATTAGTAAGTTGATGTATTAGTAAAAAAGAAAAATATGTGTTAATACATAGGTTATAGCTTATTACATGGGTTATAGCCTAATGTGTATAATTCAATGTAAGTTAAACTATGTACATAACTGTAAATATGTTAATGCAGAGAGAATATAGAAGGTACGCTGGAATTACCATATATAAATATATAAAAGCGTTTTAATATAAATTGAAGTTTGGTTTACATAAAAACTGTTGTCTCAGTATAGAATGTGGGGGTATTAACCTCCTTGGCCGTATGAATAATGAGGTTTTTTAAATGTAAAAGTGGTAAATTTAAAAAACTTATTATTATAAATTTTCTGCCCGGTACCTTCGTAACGGTCTCACCCTCGAACCTAAGACTCGCGAGCAGATGCCCGGCCTGCATCTGCTTCCCCCGGTCTCACATCCCCATTGTTCACACGCTGGGGATGCAGATGCTTGCCAGGCATTGCCAGGTTATGCAGATGCCCGGCTGGCATCGCCAGGGGAAGAAGATGTCAGGCATCGCTGCAGGACGCCACGGAGGAGGAGGCCGCTGGAACGTGGGAAAAGGTAGGAGTTTAAAATCCCTGGCAATTCTACCCAGAGTGTGGCTCTGGGTTACCACTTTTGGTACTGAAAATCCACCCCGAGCCAAACTCGGGAATACCGCCAGGGATTACATCTAACACTTTTGGGCTGATTTATCAATTGAATGCGCAGAAGCTTGCCGGACGCAAATATGATCTGCTGGGCATGGCGTATAACTGAGAGATTAGAGCATTGATAAATGAGCAGTGGTCAAGAATTCGCCAATTAAGTTTATTAATTTTCAGCTGCACGATTGAGGTGGGCCTCTAAAGCGCAATCAGTGGTGATGTCATAGCAATTAGGGCACACCTGGTCCCTGTTCTGTGTGCACCTACAGTCTATTACAGGTCACTTTATTTCTTTAGTGCTTGATCTTTTTTTTGGTAAGTGCTAATGTTATGTTATATTTACTAATTCAAAAAATTGGTTTATTCATAATTTGTAGTTGGTGTTGGTTCTTGTTTTTGCTTAATATGAGTTGTGTTGAGCCACCTCTTTAATAATTGTTTAGAACTTATTGTGTAGGTATAAGGGAAAGAAAGAGGTTTCAGGCTCAGAGGTTTTTGTGCAAAGGAATAAAGTGGGTATTTTTTAATTTGCAGTTGGTACATGTAATAAAAGTACATATTACTTAGTACACTATATATCCAATTGCCTGTTGATGTCACAGGGTTTGGATATTTGACCTAGACATAAATTTTTCTAACATCATACAAATTACATATATAAGTTGAAAACAAAAAAGGGGAGCTGTTGCGGTCACGTAATTCCCGACGAGTTTCGCCTATCATAGGCTTCCTCAGGGTTATGTAGTTGCACAGGTTGTATGATTTCTATGTTGTACAGATACAAGGTATAAACATATAGCATATGTAACGTCAATGATTAATATAAATTGCGTTCAAAATATAATGCGATGGTTTTAAGATGTTTGACTACCAAAAATCCTTCTTTTGGGTGGATGTCTAAGACTTGATAACTCCACAACTGGTTACGGTAAAACTTCAATTAAACAATCAACTTCACATTTCAAACTTTCATATCTGATATTTTTGGTGACAACATATTGATGTGATTCTGACCGTATTAATAAAATCAAAGACAGTGGTTTACTTACGTTTGGTTGTAGTGCGGTCTAGATAAGGGAATAAAGGAAGCAGTATTTAAGCTGCATGCTAATGAAAAGAATGTGGAACATAGCATAGAGTCAATAATGAAATGTATCTATGTAAAGACAATGAAAATAAAAAATAGGATTTGAACATTACAGTACTACTTGGGGTACCTACCGGTTCGGTATGTTTAAGCCCAGGGAAAAAAGATTGTTTTATATTTTCTTAGTAGATTAAATCCAATTATGATGTTAATATATATGATTTTTGTTTCATATACCCTAGATAGGGGTTTAGTAAAGACCTAGTCTAAATATAAGTGAAAGATAGTTTGAAAATATTAAATGGAGTTAGAAAAGAGATTTTTAGTTAGAATCAAAGTAATTAACTGCCTGCTTACCAGGTAGGTATAAATCTACTTACCAAAAAAAAAGGGACGAAGAAAAGAAATAAAGATATGCTATTTATACAGCCAAGAAGGCTGCTGTTGTATTGAGGCTTGTAGTTAATCTGTGGGGCCAGGAGAGCTGGTAATATCCGGGGTTTGTAATAAATCCATGCAGCCAGAGGGCTGTTGGTGTTTGGGACCAGTTTATTTAGTTGTGGTTTCCAGGTAGGGCTACAACTGGGACGGCGTGCACGTGTCCCGCAGTAGGGGGTTGTGCACCCCGCCCAACCAATCAAGATTAGGAGTTCCTTGTGACGTTTACAGGGACTCCATCTCCGCCTGACGAGAGACATACGTCTCTCCCTGACAGAGAGGCGTCCCACCCAGATAGGGTGAGACGCACGGAGCAAGAAGACCGGCCGAGCACGGAGTGCTTGGGAGGAACCACACACTCTGTGCATTGGCTGTGGCGTCAACGCAAGTCCCTGCAAGGGCAGAGGGGACTCAGAAAGGGATTTATCAGATATGAAAGTGTTATGGACTGATGATTTTACATTATATGTACATTATATTTAAAAAAAATTAACCAAGTATATTTCTATCATACATGCCGCACATTGCTTAGTAGTTGGAAACAAGGTGTTTTTCATAATTACATGACATCATTCATCATTGGTATATTATGTTATAGATTCTGTGCATGGTAATAAACAATAATAAATACAATTGCATTAAGGATTTACTATATAGAGTTGACGCCCACGTTGTAAATATACATTTTCAGGTGTGGAAGTATGCACCTTTCTAAATAAATCTATAATCTGAATACAGTATAAATAGTACAGTATAAACAAGTGCAGTATAAAGTGTGTAAGTATGCACGTTTCAAGATTTGTCTATGGTCTGAATACAGTATAAACACAAACTGTGGTATAAATCCATATAGGATGAAGGTATGAATGGTAAAAGGGAAAGAAGTTGTGTAGTGCTTTGAAATATTGTTCAAGTTGATGATTAATTAAAGAAAAGGTTTATAACTAACTAAATCATTAAGGCCTGGTCTAGTAGTAGCTTGGAGGTTGATTAACCATCTAGTTTCTCTTTGGAAAAGTATTTTATCTAAATCACCTCCTCTTTCGTTTCCAGAAATATGTTCCTGACTGAAGAAGGATAAAACTTTACTGGTGTTGGGTACCCACATGGTGGCATACTGGGGTGGTAATTTTTCCAACCAAGATTGAGTGGATGTGCTCATATATTTGTTTTTTGAAGGCGTGTTTAGTTTTGCCAAAATAAAACGCCCCCATTTACATAAAATCATGTAGATAACTCCCAATGTGTTACAATTGATGTGATACCATTTGTGATACCATGAATGATACCATTTGGTAGTGTTATTGTTGGACCTTCCTTGATCCATTGGCATTGTGTACACTGTCCACATTTAAATGTGCCTGATGTTTTTTTTACAGTGGAGCCACATATGCTTTCAGGTTTAAAGTGGCTCGATACTAAGTGGTCCTTTAAGGATCAGGGTTTTCTGTAGGTTATTTCAGGTTTTTCTTTCTTCTATTTTTTAATTTGAGGATCTGTATCAATGTACTTTTTCCATGTAATGATGTGATTGAGGTATGGTTTCAAAAGTGGGTCCATAAACAGGGTTTTTTGCCATTGTCCTAAAAATACATTTGCTTGCGCACATTTTTTCTCCATCGCAACTCCTTGCGACTGGAGAAATATTTTTTCGTTAATGGTAAAAGTATTTCTATTGAGAATGAAATTGAGTAATTTAATCATGAAGAGATTCTGTTCATGTGCTTCAGGGTAGGCTTCTTCTAGGCAATTCAGTATGGTATGTATACCTAGGGTGTGTGGAATACAGTTATACCGCGATTCCACATCAATCGTGACCAATGTAGTATCTGGGGGGACCCTCATGTTTTGGGTTAATTTTAGGACGTCTATTGTGTCTTGTAAAAAAGATGGTAATCTCATAACTAATGGCCTTAGGTACGTGTCCAGTATTCCACTGGCATTGGCTGCCGATGAGCCAATGCCAGAAACAATTGGTCTCCCTGTTGGGCGTAAGAGGTTTTTATGAATGTTTGGTAGGATGTAGAAGGTAGGGGTTATGGGGTGTTTATTGGTCAGAAAGTCCATAGTCTTATCGTTAATAATGTTATTCGTGTATGCTTGCCATATCATTTTGTGGTATTCCACATTGTGACATTCTCTATTGTTTAGGAGGTCTTAGCATATTTGTCTATAGTGTTCTCTAATTATTATCACTATATTTCCTCCTTTATCAGAAGGTTTGATTATTATGTTTTTTATTTTTTTTAGGTTGGAAAGTGCCTGTTGGCGTTCTTTGGTAAAATTCATATTTCGGGATTCAAGGCCTAGATTGGTTTTTATAATTTGTTCAGTGATAACATCAACGAAAGGGATCATCATCAGGGATATTGAAGGGAAATAACTTGATTTGGGTTTTTTTAATAAAAGTTTTGAAGGCTTCAGATTCTCAAGGCCTGTTAAATTGTAGGTCTGTTTGATCACCCAAGGTTAAAGATCCTGGGAGATTGTAAAGGAGATCACATGAAAAGTAAATACAGCACTTACCTGATCCGCCAGCGTCCTGCGTTGTCCATCGCCGCGATTCCTGTCCTTTTTTTTTCTTCCTCCGGCGCCTTCTGTACACGATGAGTCACGGGGGGAGTTCCCTGTGACGTTGGTGCGTGTGTACGTTGCCAGCAGGGTGGGAAATTCAAAATCCATTTGTATTGCATTCAATACAAAATACCTGTATTGAATGCAATTCATTGGATTTATATGTGTAAAAGCAGTACATTGTTTTCATGAACATTTATTTTGCAGTATAATATAATAGTATGAGTATATATTTTTTTTTTTTTAATTTAAAAAAAAATATATCACATTTTTTTAAATTTAATTACTTTATTATTTTACATGATTTTGTATTTCAAACTTTAATATACTCATACTATTATATTATACTGTAAAATAAATTTTCATGAAAAACAATGTACCGCTTTTAGACATATAAATCCAGAGAAATGTGCCTCTAGGGTATATGTGTGTGTGTATGTGTATATATATATATATATATATATATATATATATATATATATAAATATATATATATATATACACACACACACACATGTATACACATGTGCACATGAAGTAAAACAAACAATATACAGAAAAAAAGCTTACCTGAATGATTATGCGCCTTCTCTGCAAAAGTGGCAGGCATTTTTGAACAAATTTAAAATATAGAGACCACACAGACACCACTAAATTTACAAAAAAAAAAACACACACACAAACACATGTAAACCCACACTTTCATATAAAGCCAAAACATTTAAAAAATGGCCCAATAAATATTGCATTCAAAAAATACTTTAAAAACCAATATGCAGTTTGGACCTGTCAAGGGTGGAAAACTGGATTAGAAAATATTTATGCAAAACAAAAATTTCAAGGTGGTAATGTATTATTGCAATGAAACAATATGGCTACAAACACAATAACATACCATTTAGTTATTTTGATAAATGGTAAGCAAAGTATGAAATGTATCAACATATATTAGGAGAATGCAACATACCATAATCGGGTATTACTACTATGATCCTTAAGATTTGACTTTGTACACCAGTGAACAGCTATCTCTTTTCATATTTTTACACTGTGTTTATATGTATTTATATATTTATCAGGGATATCTATATATGTGTATGTCTGTGTGTGTGTGTATGTGTGTGTATGTATGTATGTGTATATATATATATATATATATATATATATACACAAACAAAAACTTTATGCAACCGTATGCATTGCGGAGGAGACATCTTGTACATTGTTTTATTTACACTGTTTGTTTATTATGTTTTCTCTTTTGCCTTTTAATAAAAATGTAAAGATTATAAAGGCAATAATGGTAAGAGTTAAAATACCATAAGTGATGATCATGAGTTACAAATTACTGATGATACAGAAATTCAAGGAATAAGTAAAATGGTAGCAATTGTAATAATAAAGAATTTAACATGTTGCAAAACAAATATCTGTATTCCAGTAATGTTGGTATAATTGTAAGGGTTTCCAATAATAAATGAATAATTTATTTATATCTAATCTATAAAACCAGTAAAACCATGACAATTATACTGATGATTGTATAATATTTCAGAATATGTATCAACATGCCAGTAGTAATAATCGTATGTATATATGGCCAAAAAGATCACGCACCCTCATAGGTTTGTAGGGAGAATAAGGGCTCTGTATGTGTTGTCAATCTCACTATTATTTTAAAAAAGGTTTAAAGGAGAATACATTGTTTTTTTGGAGGTACCTGGGTTAAGTCTAAGTGAGTTGGGGTTGTTGGTGCGGAAATGTTGACACTTTGGGGTCAGCTAGTAGAATCTTTCAGTGTTTTGCAAGGATTTCAGAGACAGCTTTATAGTGATTGTGTCTGCATGGGTTTCCTCCTTCAGCCCAAAAAACATGCAGCTAGGTTAATTCCCCCCCCCCCCCCAAATTGACCTTAGACTGTCATAAAGACATATGACTGAGATAGGGACATTAGATTGTGAGCCCCTTTGAGGGACAGCTAGTGACATGACTATGGACTTCGTACAGCGCTGTGTAATATGATGGCACTTTATAAATACTGTGTAATAATAATATTAATCCTCTGATGTTTTGACATACGTGTCTAGAAATGCCACTTGTTGATTAAAATTCATGGTGGATTTGAGGTTATATGTATTGGTTTGGATCTTAAAGAAAAATTCCTGTTGTGAGGTTTCTGAACCTGTCCAGACAATCAAGATATCATCCATATATTTACGGTGAGTATAAAGGGTTTGTAGATGGAAACAGTCAGATTCGGGAACAGGTTCTTCCTAATTGCCCAAAAAGATGTTAGCATAGGATGGTGCAC
The DNA here is from genome assembly GCF_032062135.1 of Pyxicephalus adspersus. NCBI lineage: Eukaryota > Metazoa > Chordata > Amphibia > Anura > Pyxicephalidae > Pyxicephalus > Pyxicephalus adspersus. Next base: position 102,511,575 of record NC_092861.1, read on the forward strand.
ATCTTATGCCCATTGCGAGACCTTGTATCTGTAGATAGTGTTTGTATTTGAAAGTAAAAATGTTCCTGGTCAGAATGTAGTTAGGCAGAGAGACAATAATTGTGTTGAAGGTGGCATTGTGTGCGTAGTAGTTGTCTAGATGGTTTGATATTACCTCCAGACCTTTTTGTTGAGGAATACTACAATAGAGAGCTTCAACATCGATTGTAACTAGTAGGGAATTTGGTGGAATAGATTGGTTGTAGGTAAATTTTACATAGCTCAATAGTATCTTTTAAATATGAGAGTAATTCCGTAACTAAAGGTCTACGGTAGGAATCCACCAGTTAGATAGCATTAGATGAAATAGAGCCATTTCCTGATATTATCAGACGTCCTGAGGGATTTGTGAGGTCTTTGTGTACTTTGGGAAGGAAATAGAAGTTTGAAATAATGGGATGTTTGACGCATATATATTTTCTCATCTTTTGATCGATGGTTCCATTTTGAAAATGTGTTTAATGATAGAATGGTAATGATAACTCAGATCAACATCTCATTTTCATCAGATATATTTTTATGTGGGATTTGTAGTGTTATTTATGCAGATTTCAAATCTATGTTCAGTTTTTCTCTAGCACGTCTAGCAGTTAATTTTATATTGTGTGAGATCGCACTAACTGCGATTGATTTCATTCGTCATCACGCCTAGAAATTGCCTTACTAATGCAGACAGTTTCTGTTACCTGTGTGGTTCATTTACGACGAAAGCACAATGTTGCCAAATTATCACAGAACTTAAAAAGATATACAAATGCTTTTTCGGCTGTCCACCTGGTGACCAGGACCTCCACATGTCATCTGTACCAGTTGTTCCAATGGACTGCGTGACTGGCTAAATCGACATTAAGTATTAATGCCATTTGCAATCCTGATGGAGTGGAGAGAACTGTGATACCATCTAATCGACTGCTATTTTTGCTGCGTCAACAAAAGTAGGTTCTCAGGTTAAACTAAGTACAAAATTGTATATCCCAGCCTCAATTTTGCAATTAGGCCTGTTCCCCATGATGATTCATTGCCAGTTCCGGTACCGCCACATGATGAACTTGCTTCTGTAGAAGGTGATGAGGAATGCGCTGGCGTTGCAGCCAGTTACTCTCAATCATCTGATTCTGACTACTTGGCTGATGAAGGTTCAGAACCAGAGACCTTTACAGAAGCAGAGCTGAATGATCTAGTTGGTGATCTAAATCTCTTCAAAGACAAAGCAGAACTTCTTGTTCAAAGCTTAAACAGAAGCACTTGCTTGCAAAGGGTGTAACTGTAACTAAGTATGAAATCATTACTTGACAACGTTCTTCACTAGTGATGGCCCACTGTGCTACTGTCATGATATAAATGCACTCTTTAACTGTTTGTCACAAGAGCATGTTCCATCTGAATGGCGTATCTTCATTGGTTCGTCTAAAAGAAGCTTGAAAGCAGTCTTACTGCATAATGGTAATTCCAAACCAATTCCAAGTTTACCGATTTGCCCATTCTGTTAACTAAAGGAATCCTATGACAACATGAAGTTACTACTTGAAGCAATCCAGTATAAAACACACCAGTGGAACATCTGTGGGTATCTAGAGGTCATTGGCTTGCTGATGGGAATGCAAGAAGGATTCACAAAATATTGCTGTTTCCTATGCCTGTGGGACAGCAGATCTACGGGAGATTGGCTACCAAGAAATACCTATAAGCCGGGAACAAGCAATGTCAAGTTTCTGCTTCTGGTTGATCCGCATAAAATATTTCTGCCACCTCTCCATATCAAGTTAGGCTTGATGAAGAACTTTGTAAAGGCCATGGGTAAATCAAACTCCATGGGTTTTCAGTACCTTGTTGAGAAGTTTCCAAACATAAGCACTGCAAAAATGAAAAAAGGGATATTTATAAGGCCACAGATTGTTTGAAAACATCATCTTGGAAAACAGACGATCTCTCTCAGCAGCGGAGCTAGAAGCTATGATGCATTCAAGTGGCTGTGTGAAAATTTCCTGGGCAACCATAAGTTTCCTGCATACAAGGAAGTTCAGAATCTGCTTGTTCATACCAGAAACTGGGTTGTCGCATGTCATGAAAAATACATTTCTTGCACTCGCATCTAGAATTCTTCCAGGAAAATCTTGGTATGTTGAGTGACAAACAAGGAGAATGAAATGTAATGGAATCAAAATTTGATGGCTGGATGCTGTACCGCAACAATCCTGATAATGAGTAAACAAGAAAATCATACTCTAAGCATTTCTGAAGAAACAATGGTACTCGACTGACACTGTTCAGTAGATCTGTACCACAGTGTGCCTTATTTTACTTCACACCGAAGATGTATTAACATTCAATTCAATTGTACTTTTGTTTTAATACAAAATACATGCACGTGTAAGCTCTTCCGGGCAGGGTTCTCTCCTCCTGTATCACTGTCTGTATTAGTCTGTCATTTGCAATCCCTATTTAATGTACAGGGCTGCGTAATATGTTGGCGCTATATAAATCCTGTTTATTAATAATAATAATAATAATAAATGCACATACAAAGTTAACTATAATAGTACTCATATCTCAGGAACTGTATAAGTTAGCAAAAAAAATGAAAACAGACTTGAAATCTGCTCGAAAAACTGATTTCTGAAAAGTTTGCTGTGGTTTCTGATGATTATCAATCATTTTTTTGTTGACCTTTGTTATAGAATGATTTGATTACATTCCCTGAGATTTTTTTTTTTTTACTATTCAGGGTTATGTAGGATCCTATAGCATATTTGTTCGTATTGATTCGTGTTAAGGATGACAATGTTGCCTCCTTTCGCTGAAGGTTTGATGACTTTTTTTCAATGTTTTTTCAAGGTTATTAAGGGCTATACGATACTTGGGGTCTATGTTCTTTTCTGACTTTGCTGTGTCCATGATCATATTTTTTAAGTCATAGGTGACTAAATTTACAAATGTTTGTATGTGCAGAATAAGAGTTATTGGTGGGAAGAATGTTCTGATGTTTCTTCTATCAGAGTTAAAATGAATTGACCTTACTGAGTTATAATTTCTTCATTCTCTTGAAAAAGTTGATATAAGATTTTCAGGGCTTTAAAATCTTGGGTGTTGAAGTTCCTAAATTCCAGTGGTGGGGGGAAATGGCTATGTGGTTGTTCTTTGTCATACAAGGTTTCTGGCGAAAAGATTGATATATTTTATTAGTTTAAACTTGTCTAGGTTAGAAAATGGGCAAAAGGTTAGCAAAAGTTTAAGTAATTCATTATTTTCTGTTGTCAGAGTAGAGGAGGATATGTTTATTACCTCTAGTTCTAATCCCGGAGGGACAGTTTTAACAGGTACGTATTCATGGGACCCTTCACTTAAATTTTATGTACCAAAACCACTCGATCCAGCAGCATCCTCTAATGCAGCGGTCGCCAACCAGTGGTCTGAGAGAAAATTTTGAGGGAGGGGGGTCAGGAGAAGGACCAAGCTGAGGGGACGCACCAGCCAAAGCCGCGGAACAAGTCCCCATACAAGTCCCAGGCTCAGGGAAGTGGGCGGGCAGTGTCCCTGAACATAACCCGCCCACTCTCCCATCACAGGCTTGAATCATAGACGTCACTATGGGGAGGTTTCTCCCCCTTTGATTGGCACCCAGCTCAGCGCACATGCACGGTCAGGAGCTGCTGATTTTAGTGGTTGGCAACCACTGCCAAAAAGGTTGGCGACCACTGCTCTAATGAACCCCGGCCGGCTTTTGCATCACATCTTCGGCTCAATCGATGTGTTGCGTGAAGCGTCGGTACGCTGGGGAGGCTTGGCTTGGCGGGAAATTTAAAAGCAGAAAACATTGTTTACAGTAAAAAAAAGGTTATAAAAAAAATACAAAAATTAAATAGTCAATCCAAAAGTTTTTTCTATTATTCTACTCTTGTTAAGTTAAATATGGCTGGAAAATTAGTTTGTTGTATGAAAGACATTCCAACTGTATACAAAAGGCTTAGGGGACCCTAAATTGTGCAGTGACGTACTGTAGAGTGACTATGAGGCATAATTGCATGATGTTGGGTAAATTATAGTTGTAAGTGGGTTATATAGTTTTTTTTTTAATCAACTTAAACTGTAGTAGAAACAATGATGATATTCAAAATTGTATCATAACATAAAGTTTAGCTGCTCTCTCTTGCCATGTTTATTTCACTAATTTTTTAACTATTCTGTAATCCAACTGTTATTTCAGTAACAAATTGTGTTTGTAAATTATTGTGTGTTGTCACTGCCTGGACTTTTCAGTTTTTCTCTAACATTATGAAACCAATAACCACTTTTACATTCTTGCTTGCAGTAAAACCAAAGCTAACAGGAACACAAGTTTTCAGAAAGTATGACCTGCAGAAATTAAGTAATTACATTGACTGGAAGCCATTCTTTGATGTATGGCAGCTTAAAGGAAAATACCCCAATAGAGGTTTTCCAAAAATTTTCAATGACAAGTCTGTAGGTAAGTAATGAACTGTAATATACAAAAAAAATGTATACTGTATTTTTTTTTGCATGCTTGTATAGTAAACACGGTTCAAAGATTTGTCATTGGAATCACCTCCAATTGTTTATTCAGCAATTTTATTTGGAAAAAACACAAGCTTTGTTCCCTGAGTAGGAATACAAGTAATCATACATTATTCTTTATGTGCATTATGTACATTATTTTTATGTAATCTTTTTAGGCAAGGCAATGTCAAATCCACATGTCCTCAAAGAGCTGAGCCCAGCAATTTCAAAGCCATTATTTCTAATTTTTAGAGACTCTTCAGTCACTGGCAAGGTACTGATGGATTGGCGTCAGGCCAATGTGGTTCCTATCTTCAAAAAGGGAGCAAAGTCATTACTAGGTAACTACAGACCCCTTAATTTAACGTCCATAGTTGGAAAGTTCTTTGATAAAGAACCACCTAGAGGAGTTTCTGCTAGAAAATATTATTATAAGTAATAGTCAGCATGGCTTCAAGAAAGACAGAAGTTGTCAAACAAATCGATAGGGTCGATAGGTTTAGAAAAGTCAATCTGTAAATGGATGGCGAACTGGTTTAAAGATCACATCCAGAGAGTTGTAATTAATGATTCATACTCTGAATGGTCTAAGGTTATTAGTGGTGTACCCCAGGGTTCAGTGTTGGGACCTTTACTGTTTACCATCTTCAAAAATGATATAGAGTTTGGGATTAAAAGTACCATTTCTGTGTTTGCAGATGACACCAAACTATGTAATGGAATTAAGTCCATACAGTATGTCTATAATATACAAGCAGACCTGGATGTACTGTTTGATTGGGCAGCCAATTGGCAAATGACATTTAATATAGATAAATGTAAAATTATGCTAACAACATGCATGCTTCATACTGTCTAGGGGAAATACATTTGGGGGAGTCAGAAATGGAAAAGGATCTGGGGGTTCTGGTAGATCATGAGACTTAATAACAGCATGCAATGCCAAGCTGCAGTATTTAAAGCTAGTAAAGTACTTTCTTGTATTAAAAGAGGATTAGACTGCAGAGATGGAGACATAATCCTGCCCCAAAGCATTGGTCAGACCACATCTGGAATATGCAGTCCAGCTTTGGTCACCAGTTCACAAAAAAGACATTGTGGAATTGGAGAGAGTGCAGAGAAGGGCAACTAAATTAATAAAAGGAATGGAGTAGCTCAGCTATGAGGGGAGATTAGCTGAACTGAATCTATTCTTCCTTGAGAAGAGACGTTTAAGGGGGGATATGATCACCCAGTATAAATATATAAACGGTCCATGTAGAGAATTTTTTTCCCCATTATTCACTTTGTGATCAGTGCCAGTGTCTTGGTATGACTGCTCTAGCAGCCGTTAAAGAGTGTCGAAGAATACCCCTCTTGGCCTTAGGCCACAGATCCTGGGACCACAAAGGGCAGGGTCACTACTGGGCTATTGGGAATTGATTTGTCTGTAAAAACGTAATAAATTTTCACCTTAAGTGAAGCAGAAAATCCCAAACATCAAGAACTTTATTTATAAGGGAAGATCATGGGGCCAGGTGCAACCAACATGATTTATCTAAGGCATAGAATGTAAATCAGTAGGGATCAATGAATTTTCAAGGGCTACCCAACATTTCTTGGCCCTGTAATGAAGTCGATTAAGCATTTTAGGGGAGAAACATGACAATACAGGTTGACAATCGAAAATCCGGCCATCCAGGGGTTTCCAGTTCCTTCAATTTTACGACATGAATTTTGAAACGCGTTTTTAATACAGAGACTGCAGTACACTGTTTGGCCACTAATGTTTTTATGGCGCTGTTCTCCAGAAACAGCTGTTAGATCTTGTTTGCTACACTAAATACACGTTAAGACGTCCCTGCTGCCTGCTCCCTGGAACTGTGCAAGATGTCTGTGGGTACAGCGAGAGAAAGCCTGGCCTGTGTGTGGAGGTGACTATAACCTTCAAATCTGGAATTTTCGAAAATCCGGCACTCCTCAGGTCCAAAGATTGCCAGATTTTTCAATGTCAACCTGTATAATATAATTTTTTTAGTCTGTGCCAACATAGCCTAGGAAATTCGGGGACGCTTGCCAGTCCCAAACAAATTGGCCGTAGGTGTGTTGTGCTTTATGAAGATAGACCGCAGATAGCAAAATAGGAACAGTCTGAAACTATTTGAATTGAGCAGAAGCTATGAAGATACGAGGGCATGCTGACAAGTTCCTGACTTTGCCCAGAAAGAAGAGAGCCAGAGTTATGAAATAACACATTTTCTTTAACATTTTCCCCCCTGAGACTGATGCACTTGGTACAGCGTAGTTGCAGCTTTTGTCTTCACCGTTCAAATAAAAGTCCTTTTGTTGGGCCGCAAACCAGCTCTCAGCAGCATCTTTGACGTCCGAAATGTCCTCAAAACGTTGCCCCTTCAGGTGTTTCTTCAAATTCAGAAACAGATAATATTCTAAAGGGGCCAGGTCAGGTGAGTAGGGGGGATGGTGGACCAATTGGAAACCCAGGGTGTTCGGCAGCCACAACGTTGGACGTGTGCGCAGGTGCGTTGTCCTGCAAGAAAGGATCCCTTTGGTCCACTTTCCACAGCGTTTGGTCTTAACTGACTCCTTCAGCTGGTCCAGGAGATTAGCATAATACTGTCCGGTGATACTAGAGCCCTGAGGTAGGTAGACCACCAGGAGAATACCGTCTTTGTCCCAGAAAAAAGGACCCCATGACTGATTTTTTGGGCGATTTCTGGGTTCAGGACTTCTTCGGTAGCGGGGACCCACTGCGGCACCATTCCTTTGACTGTTCCTTGGTTTCAGGGTCATAGATGTGGAGCCAGGTTTCATCCTCAGTCACTAACCTAGCCAAAAAGTCCTGTGCAGCTTCAAATTGGCCAATATGGCTTTGGATGTTTCAACTCGTTCCTTCTTCTGATCACTGTTCAAACATTTCGGCAGCCACTTCGCTGAAAGCTTGCGCAAGTCTAGGATAGTGGTGATAACAAACCCAACACGCTCCCGTGAGATGTCAAGTATCTGGGCTATCGTTTTTGGGGATATTCGCTCGTCCTTAATAATCAGCTCATAACTTGATATTGTCTTCAACAATATCCACCCCCTTCCACCTGTAAATCATCACTAATCTGCCCCAGCCGAAGTCTCCTCTCTTCTCTTAACTCTATCTACTACCTGTCTGCTTGACCCAATTCCCTCTGGTCTACTCTGTGCCCATTCCTCCACCTTGGCCCCCGCACTAACCCAACTATTCAACCTCTCCTTTTCTACTGGTCTCTACCCCTTGGTTTTTAAACATGCCATTTTTCTCCCTATCCTAAAGAAACCCTCACTAGACCCCTACCTTCTAGCTACCGTCCTCCCTTCTCCCATATATTTCCAAACTTCTTGAGCGCCTTCTTGAGCGCTCTATAAAAGACTCACTGATTACCTGAACACCAACTCTCTCCTTAACCCACTCCAGAAACAGGCCTTACTAAAGAGGTCAATGACCTCCTCAGCACTCCCAAGGCAACTTTTTCCTCCTCCTTCTACATCTTTCCTGTTTTTGACACTGTTGATCACCCCCTTCTAATCCAAATCATGAACTGTTTTGGTATCAGTGACATCACTCTCTTGGTTTGCTTCTTACCTTTTGGTGTTCCCCAAGGGTCAGTGCTTGGACTGGTTCTCTTTTTTCAGTACACTTCCTCACTCAGTAGTCTCATACCCTCCTTTGGTTTACTCAAAATATATAAAACTAAAATCTATCTGACAGATTTCTGAATAAATACATTTTCTGGATAAAACTCATCATCCCCCCCCCCCAATTCTAAATCTCTCCCTGAATTGTTTTTAACTATTAACAACACTTGTTATTCATCCCTCCCCTCTGGCTTCTTGTCTTTGTGTCACCTTCGATTCTGCCCTCTCCTTTACTCCTCATATTCATAACATTTCCAGGTCCTGTCACTTTCCCCTGTGCAACATCTTCGAAATCCGCCCTACCTGTCCTCGTAGACCTCCAAACTCTTTTTACATGCATTTATCTCTCGTCTGGACTACTGTAACTGTAACAACTCTCTATCATTTCACTAACCTGACTCTCTCCTCTACAATCTATTATGAATGCTGCAGCCAGGCTTATCCATCTATCTCACCACTTGTCTTCTACTGCCTCTCTTTGTAGTTCTCTTTATTGGTTTACATTTCACCTTAGAGTCAAATTCACGTTCCTGTGTTTTGCCTTCAAATCCCTCCACAGTTCTTGTCCCACTTACCTTCTGACCTGGTAGAAATATACTCCCCTAGCCACTCTCTTCACTCCTCCAATGACATACTAATGTTTTCCTCATTTATAACCTCATCACATGCACGGCTCCAGGACTTTTTTTAGAGTCACACTGACTCTCTGCAATGGTCTTCCTCGTCCTATTTGGCTTACTCCTGCTTTCTGTTTATTTAAAAGTGTACTCAAAAGCCATTTTTTTCAAACTTGCCTACCCATCTTTGTTTGTCTTTTAAAACCCTCACTACTTCCCACCACTTCATATCTCCCCTACCCCTCCCCTTGTGTGATACTTTCCCCACCTTCTATATTGTAAGCTCTTAACAGTAAATACATAAGTATTTACTGTTAGGTATGCCATTTACTAAGGTCTAAGGATGTTAACTTCAGGCATGCAAAAAAGTGATGATTTATTGATTTCATTTATTGCATTGAATATACTAAAATATATATTGATTTGAATATAATCCAAAGTACATTTTACCTGAAGGAACAGGAAAAATACACTGACATTAGTATCAACCCAAGTAACAACATGTGGCCGTCACTGCAAACATTGAAAAAACAAAAAAAAAAAGGCAATAAAATTTGCATGAATAAATTATTTATGAATGAATACAATTAACATGAATTAAAGTGACCGTGACAAAGGCTAGAATGTCAGGTGACTGTGACAAAGGCTGGATAGAAGTTGCAGACTATGGGTTTAAAATATGTAGTGGTAATTGTAATAGGAATGAGTTACAGGTGTGTGTGTAGTACCTCTTTACTTATTCCCAGAAATGGTTATTATAAATATAGTAATGGTTATATATATATATATATATATATATATATATATATATATATATATATATATATATATATATATACACACACACATAGATGCTCATATGTAAAACTTAGAGTTCTTGAATAAACCAAACTTGTTAAACCTCATTTTTTATTTATATAGAAATTATATATTTTTAGGAAATCTCTAACATTTTTGTCCTTTTACATTTAGGAGAAGAAGCTAGAAGAGTCTATGATGATGCTCAAAACTTGCTACATTTTCTCATTAGTCAAGATAAAATTGAAGCCTGTGGGATTGTAGGCATCTGGCCAGCTCAGAGCGTACAGGATGACATTTTCTTATATGCAGAGAAAGAAGATGTGCCGCACTCCTCAAAGCCTATAGCCATTTTTCGTGGTCTTAGGCAGCAGGTGACTGGAACACTATTTTTTATTTCCATATACAGTATATTAAAAGTGAACTATAATGTTTTTGGTCAGTTTTATGTAAAGCCTAATTCCAAACAAAGCTTTTTGTTTTGTTTTCAATAGGCACACAGTTTCTTCCACTGTAGGAAGTAACATCTATTTTTGAGCCAATATTTATATTAGGGTTTACTTTATTTTAGGAGTAAAAAAAATAGAAATATAAACATATCCACAGACCCAAAAGCACTTGGAACATCTAAGAATAAACATTAGAACAGTATAGTACAATAAACTCACAGCACCCATGGGAATTGGTAGATCATGGATAATGTAGTTTCTGATTGTTTGAGAGTTCCTAATAAAATAGACCTTATTCATTTTATACCCCATACTTTACAATATTATACCATTCATTCTGCATTGACTCAATATTCAATTTCAAATACTCTAATTAAAAGCAAATTCAGACAAATTCAAACTTTTATTATTGTTACAGTTTTACTGTTTTATAAAATAGCTTTATAAATGCTTGTATACAGGAAGAAGATATGGAGGCAGATTATTATAAAAAAAAATATAAGAAAAAGAAAATCCTCTGCTCACAGTTGAAATCCCCTGCTCAAAGTTTCTAAGTTTAAGTTAAGATAGAAATACTTATAATTACAATTATTATTATCCTATCTATACCCCTTCAGTTATATTAATTGAAGGGGTATAGATAGGACATCAACAGACTAAAGCTACGTACACACTTCCAATTATTATCGTTGGAAAACGAACGACGAACGTTCATGCACGATATATACGAACGATCGTATAGCAACGATTCTGCACATAGAGTTAACGACACGATCGTTCGTAGATATTGTACACACAATAGATACGATCGTTTGAGCGATAGAGGAACTATGTGCACGACAGGAAAGTGAACGGACGTTTGTTCATCACGCATGCTCTGACCATGGACGATCAACGAACGACCGTACACACGAACGATGTTCAACGATCGTCGTCCAATCCGATCCGTCGGTCCGGTCGTTCGTTTCCAGCGACTTTCCTCGTTCGTCGGCGTCGTTGGTTACTTTTTTACGAACGATTTTTTGCCCAATCGATCGTTCGTCGTTCGATTGGAACGATAAAAATTGGAAGTGTGTACGCACCTTAACAGACCCTCATTGCAGTGTGTAGAGGATCTAACTTGATAGCCTTATTGAAGTGCCATTTAGAAGCTCCCAAATATAAACATCTGACATGTTAAGCCATTTACCTAAAAACTTGCAGAAGCTGCACATTAGAAATTACAAGGAATCATAGAAGGCACTGGGTATGGTTATGTTGGAACAACTTGTCAATTGACAGTCCTTCAGAGTCACAAAATGCCTCACTAAGAAGACAACAAGACATTCTAAGGACCCAGAAAACATTTTATAGTACTACTCATTCTAGAAAACAAACATGTTAAGGACTTGTTAGGAACCCTAACATAGCAAATAGGTAGAAAACATATATTATTTTCTTTCTCAGCTCCCTCCCTTTGTTTATTTTTATTTCAATACATTTTTATTCAGGGAAAAAAACAGGTTTAACAGAAAGTTGTGAAAAACAGGCACAGGTAAAACAGTTGCATAGATTTTAGACATAGAGAAACCTGCTATATAACATTGCAAACCTGTACATCATTTACATGAAAAGGATCTCTTGTTGCCAAGAATCCCGTTTAATACAAAAAAAAAGGAACAAGGATAATGGGTGTGGGAAAAATGAGGGGGGGGGGGAGGGGAATCCACAATAAGAAGATAACTGTTGTGGAGCAATGTGCAACCTATGGGTCCCAGGTAAGTTCAAAGAAGTGTGGTGTATCTATGAGTGTGCACATGAGTTTTTCATTAATCATTATCCAGTTCAGTTTAGCTTTTACTGAAGATAGGCAAAATGTTCATTTTAACTAATGCTATCCTTCCCATCTAAGAAGTTGGGGATGCAAAAATTTGTTTGAATTTTGAGCCATAGTTTTTTTTATAGAGCTGGTGAGGTCTGGGACTAAGCTTAATTTCCAGGTTTGGTCAAGTCTAATTTCCTGTTTGAGGATTTTAAATAAGTTAGGGATTGAAGTTAGTAGAGAGGTGATGTACATCTAGATGTCATCTGCAAAGAGGACACATTTATGTTCTACCTCTCCTCTCTTATGCCCTTAAAATCAGAGCAGCTTTGTATAGCAATTCCTAATTGTTCAATTGCTTGTGCAAATAACAAAGGGGGGACAACCCTGCCTGGTGCCTTTTTTAATTGCAAATTTACCTGATTAGAAACCTCCTACTTAAACCTTATTGCAGGATTGGTGTATAAAAGGGCCAGGAGCTGAAGAAAGCTGTAGAAACCCCCAAATGCCTTCTGGAGATCTATGGAAAGAAGCACGGCTTTCCTGTGAGAGTTCCCATCCCAATGGGTGAAGTGTGCTAAAATCAAATCATTAGATCTCCTGGTCAGATCAGGTGCTTGGCAAAATGGTATAAAACCGACCCGTTCGGAGATGAATGTAATGGCTTAGGAAAGAGTTCAATCGAAGAGATAGGATTTTTGTCATGATCTTTAAATCAGTTTGGGAAGGTGTAGGGACCGAAAAAACTAATCGGCTGCCAGTGGGGAGAGTAGGGAATTAGAATTATAAAGTTTTTGGTAGCAGTCACTAAACTCTTCTAAAATCATATTGGGGTTTGTGTATTTCTACCGGCTCGTGTTTTCAGTTTGGGCAATGCGTAAGTTTTAGAGCGAGGATTTAGCTTTTTAACTAGGTGTTGCCCTAGTTTGTCTAACAAGGTGAAAAACCTATGACCCCACCAACGGAGAGATTTTTCAGCTCTGGTAGTTAAGCATAAGTTTATTTCCATCCTCAGATCTTTGACCTGGTGGCAAAGGTCTAGAAGTGGGGAATGTTTATGACAGTGTAAAAGTTCCCAGTACATTTTCATTTTAGATTTAATAGCCTGATTTGGGGACTTTTTTAAGTCTGGAAGCCATTTGATGAATTCATCTCTGGTGGTGACTTTAAACGCCTCCCAATTTGTCACATAGTAAGTGTCACATGGATTGTTATGGTAGAAGAATTCTTTAATGGTGGCCTCAATTTCTATGCCTACCAGTTTGTCTTGTAGTAAGCTATGGTTCAGTCTCCAGCGGAAACTAGATTGCTTTCCCCTAAGGCCTTCAAGCATGACAACCAGAGGGTCGTGATCAGACCAGGTGGATGAAAGAATACGGGCGCTAGCAACAAGGGGCACCGTGTGAGCTGGTGTGAATATATGATCTATCCTAGAATATACTTTGTGGGCCGTGCAGTAATGTGTAAAATCCCTTGTGGGGTTTAATTCTCTCCAGATGTCAACCAGGTTATGTTGACACAGTAGGAGGGCCAGTTTATTGCTCTGCTTTGGGGTATGTTTATATCAGGGAGGACCTGATTTATCTAAAACCTGGTCTAGGGCCATGTTCGAGTCTCCTAGGGGAAGAAGGGTGCCTTGTGCTTTAGGTAAGATTGAAGAAAATGCCAGTTGTACCATATTGGGGTCATAGGAAACAATAAAAGTGACCAACTGACCGGATAAGGTACCTTTCACTAATAAAATCTGCTTTCAGGGTCTTTCACCACCTCCAGTCCTTGGAAGTTCAAGTGCTTTGCTAGGCACAGATCAACTCCACAATGTTTTAGTAGGCGTTAGCTGTGTAAAGCAATGGGTAGTGTTTATGTAGGTAGGAAGGAGCTGAATTTTTGGTGAAGTGGGTCTATTGCAGGCTGATTACTTCCGCCACAACTGAGTGGTAGTGTTAAAATGCTTTGCATCTTTTGATGGGCGAATTCAGGCCCTGAGTATTGTGAGACACGATTTTAAGGGGTGTGGTGGCACTATACTGAGTGTTATTTAGGGTGGAGCTAAGGAAGGTGTCATGCTGAATAACTTATAGCATAATGGTACTAGTTAACCTAATCCTGATATGGAAAGGGTTTAAGAGAAAAAAGGGGTTACGCTTTAGAGAATGTAAACAGAACCACAATGAATAACATAGAAACATACATACAAGCAGGACTAGGGTCATTCTCCCAGAGTCCTGTGAGGCCCCAGAGGAGGAGCCCAGACAAAAAGCAGGTAAAAACACCTGTGGGAGGCTTAGTGGACGCCCGTGAAATAGGCCTTCAAATAAGAGTCCCACGTGGGAGGGCATGTGTACTTCCCCCCAGTCCAAGGCACCAAACTTTAGTACAAAAATATACAAAAGTAAACTTTTGCAGCAGCCAAAGCATATAGGAAATTTTGAGGAAGACACAGTAATGTAAACTAAACCAAGGGAGTATTTACCAAGTAATTAACTCAGGGCTCCAAAAAAATCAGTAAAATACAATGGAAAAAAATAGGGCAAAGCATCAGGGTTGTCCCTTCTTCAATCGCCAACCACTGAATTTGACACAGAACAATAGGCAATAAAGCAATACAACCAGCAGAAGTCTTCTTTACAGTTGAGAGTCCGGACTCCAGCAGAAGGTACAACCAGGCTCTTAAGGACGGAGTAGTCTCAAAGAGATATTGGCCAGGAAGGCTAAATCCAAGCCTGGATTAGAGCTTGCTGGCCATTCCTTTAAGTAAGTTTCTTGTGCTTAGTTGCTTTTGTGACTTTGTTTCAAAGAGGATATAATGGTGCTTGGGAGAGCTCTCTAGTGGACGATCAAAGGAAGCTTCTTTGTGCAGTAATCCTAGGTCAAACAGTAGCTTTTCACGATCTGAGAAGTTGGAAAAAGAAAAAGTTTTTCTTTAAATTTGTAAGAGTAATCACAAAGGGAAGGCCCAGCGGTATGGAATCTCTTTGCCGTGAGGATCTGAAGTAGGAGTTTTAAGACCCAGCCGAATTACATGGTCAGAGGATATAGGTCAGTAAATTTTTGTATGGCGTTTCTTTCCATCATAAGATCTGTTTGTGGTCTAGCCACTCTCATGACTGCTTCTTATGTACCATCAGGTGGACCATCTTTCTTGACCGCTCCTTACGCTCTGTGGACCATGTCCAGTTCCACCATATTATCTGTGTAATCTAGTAGCGGTGATAGTATAAATGTTTTGGTCACCTCAGTAAGATTGTTCTATTTTAGGCTACAGCTCAAAATGGTTACCCCTGCCCGTTCTGTTTTCTAGGTCAACTATTTTGAGCTTTAGCTCATTAGTTTTAGAATCCATTACAGTGATCTGGGAAGTGTTTTAGTTGACTATGGAGATAATGTCATCTATTTTCTGCTCAATATTTTAAGTCTGGTTCCTAAATTTTGGAAATCTTTTCTCATCTCTCAGGTAATAGCTGCACTCGTTTTGGCCAATTCAGATTGAAGGAGAGCAGCAATGACCCAAAGCTATGGGTCACACTTAAACTTAGGAGTGGTTCAAGTGGATTTTAACAGCAGTCCTGTTGCTCAAGTGAAATTAATGTTAAGGGAAAAATGAGTCGATAGAATAAATAAGAAGTGACAAAAAATTACTTCCATGGGTGCTTCCAAGCAATAAAATTGCTCAGGGACTAGAGCATGTAGTTGTACATTTTTTAATCAACAAACTCCCTGAACTTTCACCTTGTATAAATAACATAAGCTTCTTCTCGTGAGGTCAATATGCTTATTTCAAAATTGTCAAAATTGTAAGAATACTGTGGAAATGCTATACTATACTATCATTATTGTAATTTCTAGGGTCTCGGCAATGCCCTGAGGAAGCCCGTTTAGGGCGAAACGCGTCGGGCAGGACCAAAAGTACAGTACTGACCCACATCTTGGACTCTTTAGTGAGAGTATTTTATTAAACCATGGTTAAACATTGCCATGGCCTCTTTTACCAATTATGCTTCTAAGAAGTATATGTTTTAGTAATTTAAATAAAGGGTTTTATGTCATGCCAAACTTATTTTCTGCCATAAAGTGCCGCTATCTTTGCACTTTCTCTCTTATGTACTTATCACTGCGGGATTGGCTTCCTCTTCTTCTAATCAATACTAAATGTCATTTGCCACTTGGTTGCCCAGGCAATTAGTGCTTCCAGGTCTGCATGCAAGTTAGGGACATCTTGTAAAGAATTGATTCTATAACATAGTTTGGTGTCAGTAAATACAAAATAAAGTATCTGACACTGACACTTTATTACCTTAATTTTTTCTAGCTGGTATTGGATCGTATCAGTTTTGAGTCATTATGGTTCATTTAAAGCGGAAGTAAACCAAAAGCAGATCCCTCGATGGTTCTTCTTGGTTCTTCTTGTGGTCTTCTGGTTCTTCTTGTGATCCGGCCCCGTGTTGTCCTGGGATTCCTCTTCACCCTGACACTGAAATCTTCTGCCTTCTCTTCTGGCCTTCTTGCTCCCTCACCCGATCTCGTACTGTGCAGGTGCGAGATCGTATGATTTGATCTAGCTGTGCATGCTTTGCCCATTCTGGGCTTAAAAAAGGCTGTAAATTAAAAATGTTGAGTTTTGGTACGCTTTAAGAATGTCAGTACTTTTGCAACGTGTCTTTCATTTTGTATTTTGGCACACTTGATTTTTACATCTTTTGTTTATTCTTTAAAATTTTTAGATGGTGATGGTGGTACTTCATTTTTTATTTTTAGAATTCCCCTTTCAACTCAATATATTTTTTTTCTTTTAGAATTGATGAACAAACACTTAAACACTTCTATTGTTTAGCTCTCTAAGCTCCCACTACCTATCCTGTGTTCTGCATGGCACAGGCAATGCTCCAGGGAATAGATTGTTAGAGGTCCGTCCTTTCAGCTTGCAGTTTCCATTTTCTATGTATCTTGTCATTGGTTATAACATGGACCAAGACAGCTGGGTCATGCCTAGCTGCTCCCAGTTATTTGACCACTTACTATACCACATGCTAAATTCTGGCACCAGGCAGAAAGCAAACCATTTGGTTCAGGCTACCTGGGAGACTAATTATTCTATTAGTTGTTCTGAATATAGAATCCCTTAATAGCCAAGCCCTCCTGCATTACGTCGTCCACTTTTTAAAATGTAGCAGTGACATGTAGAGCTTTCACCCATACAACTTCACACAACTTAGCTATGTAGGTGTGTTGTGTGCTAACACAGAACTGGCATTCCTAATTCTACGTTAACCCAGCTCCATACCTGATCATCATAACTTTAGCTCTCTATCCTTCACATCTATTCCAATAACTGCCAGCTCAGTGGGCTGTTACAAGATAGATATACCCTGTTGGAGTGCTTTGCAATCTGTGAGTCTTGCCCTGAAGAGGAAAATGAAGAAGAAGATGAGCTCTGCCTCAAGTCTGTTGATTTTAGCGCCATGTTTCTCCATCCCACATCTGGTGTTTGCAGCTCTGTGGAGAGCTTGTACCACCAAATCCATTGTGCCCCACTAAACCAATATATTATTTCTGATACCTGGGCATGTCCAATTCACAAGTGTTGGGAAGACCATTGGTAAGATATGGTGGTGTGAGCTCATGCTTTACAATCATTTACTTTTTAGTTTAAATCATATATATATATAAAAATATATAAAATATATTATATATAAAATATATAAAAGAAAAAGGACATAATGGACAGTTTGTTCCATGAAACTGTCACCTGCTGGAGAAGGACACTAGGTACAAAACAAAATAAAGACAGGCAGTCTGGTGGTGGCTTTTTTGTATATTTTAAAGAAGCTGCGTAATTTGCCCGTTACTTTTTTTTCCTCAGAAGAATTTTTTTTAAATTAAATAATAGACTGGATATTATAGATCCTTATAGTCTTTTAACTTATAGAAAATTACCAGAATTTCTTTTCAATCACCTTTTTCATCTCACCTCCCCAAAAAACATCTCACCTCCCCAAAAAACAGTACTTCTTATGAACGAAGTTTCTTACTAATTTCTCACGATAGTGTGTACATTTGTGAGTTGGGAATTTGATTCCAGATATGGGTGACATATTGGAAAATCAATTTTAGTCTCTGCAGCTCAATTCGCTCCCAGAAACCTATGTTTGTATGTGTATATCCAGTTTATGTAACGGTGTATATTTGTGAACAAGGGGATTTGATTCCAGATTTGAGTTTAAAAAGAATTTTGGTCACTGTTGTAAATTTCACCTGAGATTTCCCGAAGTTTGCGGTAACACAAGCAATGTACAGTACTAAAAACAGGATATTTGTTAATTGCGTCACTTCTCAGAAACACTTGCCAAATATTTACAAGAGTGAAAGAAATGGTCAGTGGGTCCAATTGTGGGGATAGGAATCAGGTGAAATTATATCATCATTTAGCTTAAGCACAAGCAAACTGTAATCAAAGATCGCAAAAGTATAAATGCACAATAAAGATGTTGATGAGTCAGTATCTCAGCATGAGTTAACTCAAAACCACATCCATCAGACAATTTTTCAGTAAGCAATGAACAGGTTTCTTCCAACTTCCTTGCACCTCTCTGATGCACTCCACAGTGAGCAGTCTGAAGAATTTATTTCAGCATCCCATTATGGGGCTGTTGCCTAAGGACTTGAGAAACAGAAAGAGGCTTTTGTTAGGAGGCTATGCAGAAACAAAACGAGGCACAGTAAGGCCCCGTATGTTGAGCAGTTGGACTTTGCTCCAATAAACCAATATAAGTTATTCCAGCCAAGTAAACAAATTGCAAGCATTCTAAAACATTGAGGATCAGCAAAATCACCGGGTCCAAAAGAAGAGAGCCTCAATCGAATCCAGGCACCTATGAGTGTTGCTACTGTTTTTCAACAAGTTGGGGGTCTTTAGCCTTAGCCTTCTTTTGGGTAAGAGGAGGTGGATCTGCCTTGGAGGTAGGTGCAGAATTCAGCCAGAAAGCAAAAGTCAATTGCTAAAAAGGAGTAGAGGCTTAAAGCGTACCTAAACTCACAATTTTCACTTTACATAAAAAAGTTGACAACCCTTTTATTTAGAGTAAAACTTATGTGTTTGGTTTTTTTTTAAGTGCAACACCCTTTTAAGGGTTAAGCACCGCCCCCTAATTCTCGATCGCCTAGGCTGTCGAGAATGAATGGGAGCACAAAGCTTCCCATTATACCTACATCAGGAATCTCCTTCTGCGCATGCCCAAACATCGTTATCCGATCTTGCCCCCTGCTCCGGTGATGTAGGATGAAGAACAGGAAGAAGAAGAGAAGATGGCGGCACCCGGAGCACCAGCTCCAAAGCAAATGCCAGGATGGCGCGAGACCCAATGCAGGACAGCCCTGGAGTGATCGGACTGTTCGCGGGATTAAAGGTGGGTGTGGTCCCTCACACACAGATGAAAGGGAAATCCCCAGCAATAAATAGCCCAATCCTCCTATTTTGTCTAATAGTGTTTTAGATGATGCCTCATCTGGTGAGTTACGTGAGGGATGTCAGCTAGGAGTGTGACTTTGGCTCAGTAGAGATCCACTTTCTTTCAGACTCTCCTGACGGCCTTTTTTATATTATAATAATGAACTCTGCAAAAGTACACCTTGAAGCCTCTTTAGATTTATGAAGTGTGGCCCCAGCATACTCATCTCCTCTTTCCAAATCAAGCCAAGAGGCAGGGGCGTGTCCCAGAAACTGATGAAAGATACGTACAACAATTTCTTATAGGGAGTCTGCTATAAAGTCTTTTGGAATACAACATCTATTTGTTACCTATTTTCAAAGTCATCCATTGAGAGGTGGAAGAACACTAACTGTTAATAATAGAATTTTATGTCCCTCTTTAGCAGAGACGCACCTTTCCAGTTCACTAAGTTCAGAAATAGCCTTTCACTGGCCTAGATGTGATTGGCGCTAATATAGCCTGTCAGGGGTCCATATTGCAAAATGGTTTCTGTTTTTTATGGTCACTTATGGTCCACTGAAGAGTTGTGGGCTTGCTCTGATTCTATTTCCCTTTGGGCATATATATATATATATATATATATATATATATATATATATATATATATATATACATAAATCAGGTTTTTGTCAACATTCCTTTATCAGAAATCTCTTGATTTTTTTTTTATTATTGACTGGGCTTCAGCACAAATAGCTTGTAAATCAAGTGGCTCAGAACTAAGTGCAGTAAAAAAATGCAGCAGTAGTGTTTTTGAGATATGATTTTTGGGTGACTGTAAAACTGTATTTATTCTTTAAGGGTTTTGATACTTTTTCTAGGCGCTATTAAATACTTTCACCCTTTCTTCCATTTTTTAAACTAATTAAGGGTTTACATGTGTAATATAAGTTCTAGATAAACTCACCTTTGCTTTCTTACTTTTGGCTCAAAATGAAATGGAGTTAAAACAGTCTTCTACAAATTGTTCATAGCCTTTTAAACTCCCTGAAAGTAAAAAAACATATTGTAACTGGGAAAATAAGTGCTAGCAAGGTTGAAGGATTTTTTTCCAGTGCACAGTCTGCCACATGTATGCACATGTAGAGCAACAACTCAAAGATTATTACTGATGTAACAAATCAGAGATAGAGATCTAGTGGAGTGCATTCCAAACTGAGTACACTAGATAACCTTGAAATGAGTCATGGGGAGTGGTAGGAGCTCACAAAAAGGAAGGTCAGTCGTGTGTTTGAGCGGCCAAACATATTTGCTAATTTATGTGAAGACGTGCTGGTGGTAGCCCCGGATGTCACTTCTGCCTCCAACCTCTGGTGAGAAGCACATCTTGTAATGCCAGGGAAGTCATTGCAGGAAGGGGGTTCTATATTCATGTGGACTAGTAGAATTATTTGTGACCCAGATCACCTCAGCCGAATGGTTTGCTGTCTCTCTGGTGCTGGGGTTCAGCATGTGGTAGACTGAGTAGGCAAATTATTGGGAGGGGCTGGGCATGACCCCAGCAGTCCATGTTGGAACCAGTGACAGGATACATAAAAGATAGAAGATCCTTAACCACCTGGCCGTTAAGCCCGAGCATGTTCGGGGTAAAAACTTTTGCAATTATGGTTAACCCCGAGTTTTTCTTACCAGGTGGTTAAATGTAAACAAATGTTATATTGCAATCCGATTGTCATACATTGTATGACAATCGGATTACAAC
>NC_092861.1:102534283-102568620 GCF_032062135.1 Pyxicephalus adspersus
AGAAGCTGGAGGCTTCTAGGGGCATAGTTCAGTGTTTAATTTATTTCAAAGTAGGCCTACACATGCACACTTGTAGTAACAGGTAAAATATAAAAAATATTAAAACTTTTAAAAGTTTATAAACTGTGTTATGTTGTGCGGCTCCAGACTATTTTTCTTTAGTGGAAGAGGAGGCAAAATGGCTCTTTTGATAGTAAAGGTTGCTGACCCCTGTACTAGACCCTTGTTCGGACATATTTCTGTAACTTACAGGTCTAAAATGTAAAAAAAAAAATTTCATGAAAAACAGTGTAATGCTTTTGGTACAGAAATCTAGACATCAGTGTAACGCCCAGGTGGTTAAGAATTTGTTTAAAGAACTAGTCTGCAAGTTAAAGAAAAGGACCCCCAAGGCTTTATTCTCTGGAATATTGCCCTGGGTACAGTTCATAGAAGCCGCAACTAAAAAAAAGTATATTCCTAGGGACCTTGTTTTTTCAAACAATGCAGCAGTGACCATAAAATGATTTAATTTCAAGTTGTAAACAGTTAGCAAACATCAGAAAGTAAAAAAACATTAAAAATTAAGAAAGCAAATTTTCCATTGTTAAAGGATGGCTCATTACTTTGATTGGGAATACTGTCTTAAACCTCCTGAGCGGTTCATTTCTTTCTGGATTTATATGTCTAAAAGCGGTACATTGTTTTTCATGAAAATTTTCATTTCATTGTAGGCCTGTAATTCTGCATAACGCACCAGATTATGTCCAAACAAGAATCTGAGTATAATAAAGTTTGAATCTCAAAATCATGTCAAAATAATAAATTAAATTTAATAATAAACTTTAAATAAAAACACAAAAATCTGATGTTTATCTGATTATTATAAACATTCCGGGGGTGGTATGTTTTAAAACAAGGGACAGCGCAGAGTCCAACATCACAATCTGGGCAGTAGAACCGGGTTTCTTTTTCTATTTTTCTCCCGGCGTCATCCTGCTTAGCTTAACACTCTACGCACATCCTCGTTGGCGCTTCCTTTCTTGCGGTTGGTGGTATATGATCCATAAAGTGACGACCAGTCAGGCGTTCTGGGTTTACCACTGTGGTAGCATGGCCTCCAGCTCTATCCATTTTTGCTGTTTGGTCCTTCAAACATATGGCCTTTCATTCTTTTGTTTGAAGAGAATGTAGGCATTCTAAAGATATTGTTCCACCAGATGTCTAAAGATTTTTTTATAATACTTTCTCTGTTGCTTTCTAACAGCTGGATAGAAAGTCATCGCCTGGTCGGCTCTGTCAACACCTCCCATGGTGCTGTTGTAATCCAGAACTACCTCTGGTTTGAGGATCTCTTTCCCACCCCTTGTTCTAGTCATAGCAGTGGTGGTGTTGTGTACAGTGCTCAAAAGGCAGACATCCTTTTTTGTCACGCCATCGCAGGGCCATCATTTTGCTTTTTTGCCAGGCAACTATTTCTCCCAGTCTTCAGCTTCTGTTTGGCAAACATGGATGGCATTTTGTGCCAGTTAGCCCCAACTGTCCCATAGGCATCTGTTTTGTGCTTGATCAAGAACTCAAATAATTTAGGTGAACTGTAAAAATTATCAGTAGTAACACAATATCCTTGATTGAGCAAAGGCTCAATTAGCGACAGGACAGATGATGTTATCACTTCATAGCTGCTAAATCTGAGGCTAAATTTTGTGCCTCTCCCAGTGTATATTAGGGTGTTCCAGATATACCCTGTTGCTGATTCGCACAGCATAAATGATTTGACTCTGAATCTGGCTTTCTTAGATGCTATGTATTGGATCCAGCTGAGCTTCCCCTTGTAGGCCCCTTAGACTTTCGTCTATGCTTTTTTCTCTTTGTGGCACATAGCTGTCTCTAAAGTTCTCCCACGTCATCTGATAGACCTTCAAAAAATTTTTTTAGCTTGGTTGGAGGATGAGTGGTCTTATCAAAAGTGTCATTATTGGTGAAATGTAAGTATTTCAAGATCAGGCCAATACCATTTCTGCAGGGGTTGCGACTCCCCCCCCCCCCCCCCCCACACACACACACACACCCTGGAGAATAATTAGCCCAAGAAATAACCAAATACTCTTTTCAGTGACAGGTTCCCATTTCGCTTTCCCGGAACTAGGCTCAGGGTACCTAAAAATAGAATCAAGCGTTACAGTACTGTAATCTGATTGTCAACTAAAAAAGAAACACTTACCTTGTCCCCACAGCTCCTCGGGAGATCCGGAGACGTCTTCTCTCTTCTGTCTTCACCCGGTGTGTGCACAGACGATCTCCGGGGTTTCCCAATGATGTCGGTGCAGGCGGGAGGCGGGGCGGGCAATTCAAATCATTTTGTATTGGATTCAATACAAAATAGCTGTCAATACAAAGAAATCTTTATTATATTTTTATATATATATATATATATATATATATATTATTAATATTATTAAAGCTACTGTACAGTTATTGCATTATACAGATTTTTTTTTTTTTGCATGGAAATACGGAGAGAATTAGAATTCTCTGCGTACACGTCCCTTGGCGATTCCTGATGATGACGGTGCTTGCGCTCGTCGACGGGGGGTGGGAAAAATAAATATTTTTTATTGGATTCAATACAAACTCCTGTATCCAATCCAATACAAAAAAATACAAAATATATTTATGTGGTTTTGTCTATAGGTATGTGATGTTCGACTCTGTGCTGCCCCGTTTTAAAATTTACCACACTAGGGAGGTGTTTTAGAAAAATATAGCACTATATAGTATACAGAATTATTGCATTTTCAGTATTTTTGATTTGTTTATGCCTTCTTTTTTACGCTGATTTTTATGTTTTTTTTATTTAATTTTATTATCAAATTTAATTATTTTTTTACATGATTGTGTGTTTCAAACTTTATTATATTCAGGATATCTACTAGACCCTTGTTTGGACATATTTCGGTAAGTTACAGGTCTACAATATAAAAAAAAATGTCATAAATAAACAATGTACCGCTTTTGGTACAGAAATCTAGACACCAGTGAAACGTCAAGGAGGTAAAGAACATAAAAGGAGGAATTCAAAAATTCAAAATGAAGGAAAAAATGCAAAAGAATGTACAGAAAACCCACAATTTAAAAAAAAACCCTGGCGGTCTAGGTCATTGTTGTTTAATATTTTAGGCCATTCATTTTTAGGAATAACTCCCGGGTATGATAGTTTGAAACACAAATAATAATATAATAATTAATTATAAATAATTTTATAAATTAAATTATAAATAAAATTAACTCTTTCAAAAATTTAATTGTTTTTTTAATTTGTCCAAACAAGGGTACAATAATAAAATAAACTTTTGGATTTATTATTTATTTGGATTTATTTTATTTTTGATCACTGTGGTCAATGTTTTAAAAGCCTCCCCGGCATACCAACTCTTCACGCATCACAGGATGTGAGGCAGAAGCCAGCTGGAGATTGCTGAGGAACGCTGCTGGATCGAGGGGAGCAGGTAGGTTTTTTTTTTCATACCCCGAGTGTGGCTCCGGGTTACCGCTTTTGGTATGTAAAATTCACTCCGAGCTACACTCGGGAATTACGCCTGGGAGGTTGAGAGAGGAGGCAAAATATAGTGCCCTTTTTGCGGCAAAGCTAGACCCCCGTGTTCCCCCAGTGGTGAAAAACACCATTGTTGGGGAAGAGGGTGTCATCACCAGATGACCTTGTCACAGATACCTCTTCCTCACTAAAGGGCAGGCGTCTCTCTCCTGCACATGTGGGCAGTTCTGAGCCCGGGCCTGCTTTTCCAGATTTAATGAGTATCGCCCCTCCTGTTGGACAATCAGGAAATAGTCTCTTAATTGCCCTTGACTATCTAGCTAGCTCAGACACAGAACTCTGCGTTCATGCAGTGTGTCTCCTCCAGTGCCAAGCCCCCTAGCACTGCTGAGCATTTCCTCTAGACCTGTTTTTTAATTCAGTGTTTTTCCTGTCCAGCTCCAGTGTTAACCCCTTATTGCCCAGTCTGGTGTTTCCCTGCCTGTTTCATTGTGCTGTCCCATTGTTCCTCTGTGTCTGCAGTGATTCCCGTGTCACCTGTGCTTCATGGTGCTTCCTGTTTCTCCCATGTTCCCTTTGTGTCTGCGGTGGCCCCCGTATCACAGGTGTCTATTTCCTGGATTTCTGGTTCTTGACCTCTTGGTTTGTTGCTGACCTCTCTTGCTTGCTGCCTGCCTCGATCCTGGTCTTCCTTGACAGTTCTCCCTCCTAGCGTCTTGGTACCATGGATCATACTGCCCACCCTGGTGTGCCCTAGGACCACAATCAGCAGCACAAGGTCCTCACCACTAGAGGCCCTGGAGAAGACCTGATTGCTGGTTAGATCCAGTGCTTTGGCCCTTCTTAGGGCACACACCACTTCTGTGCAAGCTGTAGCAACCCCTCCATCCCCCTAAGCGTGACAGACCCTGGTATTGTGGGGGTCTGTGGGCAGGGAACTTATTGGATTCTGTAAGCCCATTTATTAGGGTGAGTTCCAGATACCCATCCCCTCACCCTGTGGAATGAGTACAAAGGTATATATTATGGCATGCCCATTCCCAGGAATTGTTAAATCAGCCATAGAAAAACAAGACAACACATAAGTAAACAAAAAAAAAATACCTTTGGTAGGGTCAAGCAAATGTATAAATTTAGGATCCTGCAATGATCCATCCCATGCCAGCTGTTCTCTCGGAACACAATGGTGGGAACCCTTGGTAGTAGTCAATGCTGCAAGAGAACAGTTTTTACTTTGGTTTCAACTTGTACTTTGGTTCCCTGCTGTAAAATGTGAAATATCGAATTTTGTAATTTTTTTTATCTTAAAAGTGCTTTATTGGATGGGTACACAGCAGTAATGAGGGGATAGAACAATATGCAACAATACAATGCATGCAACAATATTAGGATATGCAACAATATTGAGGCCGTGGCCAATACATTTTTGGTAGCAAGGGGTTCAAAATGACCCAAGATAATATCCTCCCTCACCATAACACCATTATGCACAGCCTGGACCATTGATGCAAGGCAGGATGGATTCATGCTTCCATGTTGTTGATGCCGAATTTTGATGCTGCTCAGTCCAAATATCAGAGCAGAATTTGAGACTCCTCAGCACAGGCAACTCTTTTCTAATCTTTTCTTCCCTGCACAAATTTTACCTATAGCCCATCTGCTTTGTTTCGTATGTTGTGTTCAGAGATGCTCCTCGGGTTGTAACTAGGGTTTAAGTTACTGTTGCTGCTTATCATCAGCTCAAACCAGTCTAGCCATTCTCCCCTGACCACTGAGACATTTTTGCCAAACGTGTTTCTGCTCCCTGGATATTTCACCTATTTTGGACCTTTCTCCATAAACCCTAAAGGTGTTTCTACATAGAGATTCCATCAGAGCAACAGTTTCTGAAATACTCAAACTAGCCCACCTGATGTCAACAACTATGACGCATTTAAAGTAGTTTAACCCCCCCTAGCGGTAATCCCGAGTAAAAGCAGTAATCCCAAGTCACACTCGAGGTTGCTTTAAACTTTACTTTTTTTTTAGGTTGCTAAAAACCCACTTTACCTTGCTCTGTCAGCATCCCCCAGCATCCTGCTGGTCCCCGCAGGTCCTGGGGACAAGTCCTTCCTCTTCGATCCCCAGCCGGCGACTGCAGAGACGTTCCCTGGGGTATCCCGGTGGCGTGGGTGCATGTGTCAGTGCGGGCGGGAGGATCGGCGGGAAAATCAAATAATTTTTTATTGGATTCAATACAAAATGGCTGTAGTGAGTCCAATACCAAGAAATCTTTGTATAATATATACTATATATAAGCAGGTAAATGTCTACTTGCCTAAATGCATTGGTGCCAGTCTTGGCTGATTAGATATGTGCATTTTACAAGTAGTTCAAAGGGAGTACCTAATAAAGCGGCCGGTGAATATTATGTTTTTTGTTTTTGTTGGAGGGGGATCTTTAAATGCTTTTATATTGTCAGAGTTTTGCTGGACAGAATGAGAATAATGAATATAAAGAAAATTGATATATTGTGTTTGTGTTTTAGGCTGAGAAAGATTCTGCATCGACAGACCCCTACTACTGCCTGTCTGACTTCATTGCACCTCAGGAATCTGGGATACGTGACTACATGGGTGTTTTTGCTGTAGCCATTTTTGGTGTGGAGGACTTGAGCAAAGCTTATGAGCTCAAAGGGGATGACTACAACAGTATCATGATCAAAGCCCTTGGGGACAGGCTAGCTGAGGTAAACCAAAGACAGATGGGTTTTAAACCTGAACTCTTACCAAAATGCATGTAACACACATTACTGTTATTTTTTACTTCTAAAGTGTCAACATATACCACAGTACTGTAGAATAAATAGGGACTGCTGATGACAAACTTGGATACATTATAAGTACAAGGTATGATACAGGAGGTTAAATCTAATGGAGCTTACAATGTAAAGCTATCTATACATTTCAGATTATAGCTGCCTGAGAACAGTAATGCTAGTCTTGGATCAAAATCCGTTGGTCTTACTGCTGCACAAGAAATAAAATGAAGTACATAAGTAAATAAAATGAAGTACAAAAAAGTGTACTATGTATTATTATGTACTATAATGTACTATAATGTACTATGTTTTTTTTTTTTCTTTTAAATATTAACTGCATAATATGTTGTAAAGTTTTTGTACTATGTTCACATTTACATTATGCAGTTAAGTTGTTCTACCTTTGTTTTTTATGTTTATAATATGTGTTTGCAGTGCAAGATCCTGTTTGTCACATTGTTGAAAGTTTTTTTTTTTTGTCTATTAATGAGGCATTTGCAGAAGAACTTCATGAGAAGGTCAGAAAAGAGCTGTGGGGTTACTGCAGCTCCGAAGACTTGAGTGTTGATGATTTGCGCAAGATACGATATCAAGGCATTCGTCCAGCCATGGGTTACCCCAGCCAGCCAGATCACACAGAGAAGCTTACCATGTGGAATCTGGCAAAAATAGAGGAGGCAACAGGTAAATTACACATGAAATAAAAATCTTCCTTGTTTCAGCTGTTAGTTTGTGTCATAACCTGTTAGATATAATTTTATTTGTAAAATAGTGAATGCCTGTTCCTTTTTTGAATTACCGGACACATGGGTACAGTTATACCAGGATTTAAATAAAAATATTCACAAGTGGAAAACATTTACGACAGAAATCTTTTCAGCAGACATCCCAGTAAATGCACTCCAATATCTGACCGTGCAATGCGCAGGGAAATTGCAAAAATAAGAAGGGCTTCGTATCATAGGTATAGTATTTAAAGGTCTCAGATAACATGTTAAAATTTGTGACAGTACAATTAGGAAACGACTGAACACGTATAGCTTGTTTGGAAGTGTTGCCAAAAGAAACCCTCTTATTTCTTTAAAAGACATGGCAGCGTGTTAGGTTTACAAAGTTGCATCTGACCATACAACAAGACTTCTGGAAAAATGCCCTTTGGATAGATGAGACCAAAGTGGAGATGGCCATGTTTCACAGTCCAGCATTTGGTGTGGCATATGGTGATGGCATATCAACACAAACAACTCAACCAACTGTCCGACACAATGGTGGAGAGGTGATGTTTAAGGCTTGTTTTTTAAGCCACATGATCTTGAGCGCTGAGTCAACAATTAACCCTTCTGTATACAAAAGTATTAGAGATTAGAGTCAAATGTAAGGATAACTCCGCAACAGCTAAAGCTTGGCTGAAATCGAGTCATGCAACAAGAAAATGATCCCATGCACTCCGGCAAATCTACTACAGAATAGCTAAAAAAAGAAAATAATGAAGATGTTGCAATGGTTCAGTTTAAGTCCAGACCTCAATCTGATTAAAATGCTGTGGCAGGACCTTACAAGGGCTGTCCATAATTGAATGCCAGTGAACCTCAATGAATTTTAAGCAATGTTATAAAAAAAAGGACCAAAATTCCTCCCCAACAATGGGCTTGATTTATTAGTGTTCCAGCAAACCTAGAAAGGATTTATTAAAAGTAAATTGCTATTTGTTATCCTCCTTGGTGGTCTGATTATATAAGTATTTTTTTTAAATGTCAAAGCCGTACATTTAAAAATGTACGGCTTTGACATTTAAAATACTTAAAATTTCCCGTCTGGTCCTGCCCCCCCAGCCGTACTCTCCCATGCACACGTCCCATGCCCGCCCGGCATCTGCGTCTCCTGGCCTTGTGTTCCCAACGTTTACACACCGAGGACACAGATGCTGGGCGGTATTGTCAGGAGACGCAGATGCCGGGCATCGCTCCAGGACGTGGGGACCAGGTAAGCTTTCAAATCCCATTTACAATTCCACTCCGAGTGTGGTTCGGGCTTACTGCTTTTGGTACTGAAAATTAACCCCGAGAAACCCCAAATACCGCCAGGGAGGTTAGTCAATGTTTTCAATCCTGGACCATATCTATTCCAGGTTTGCTTGATCACCAGGTTTACTGGTTAAAGTGTATCTTCTCCAGTCTTGGAGAGCTTTAATAAATCAAGCCCAATGTGAGACACTGATAAAGTAATACAGAAAAAAAATCAATTCTAAGTTTCTTCTAAAGGTTACCTGCTACTAAATCATGAGGTGTATTTAGATTTTCACACATGGCTTCTCCTATTTAGATAATTTTGTTAATAAATATGGTGGACTCTATGGTGTTGTACATCAGATGATTTAAATAGATTAATTTAAATTCAGAAATCAATTCAGATCAATTTAGATTTAAATAATTATAGAGGGAGTGCTCATGCACAGGTGCCAATGCAGGATGTTTCCTGAGCTGCTATTCTTCTGCCTCCTAGCCCAGCAAACTGCAACAGAGCAACCTCCAATAGCACAGGGAAGCCAGTACAGATCCTGCCCCCACACAGTAGGATGGCCAGGAAGTCGGGCAACAAACAAAAAGAAAGTGGAGCCTGCTCCCAGCTAGTTTTAGTTTAGGTCCGGTTTAGGTAAATTAAAACAAAATTTTGCAAAGTCATGTGAAGATGTTGCAGGTAGCAGCCAAAATCAGGCATGGGCAGTGTTGAGACTGTTGATCTCACATGTGCGCTTTTTTAAAAATGTGTACATCCAGGGGGAGGGGCCATTTTATATGGCTTTGAGAGCAACAAGTAAAAATGATGCTAACAAGCCTGCAAAGTTAGGTGAAAGGTGTTTGGAGGCGTCTTACAAAAAAAAAAGCTTCCTGTTTTTTTAATTATTTTTAAAAATAATTAAGATGGCTGCTTGAACTCTCGCTCCGCCGAGTGTTCCCTTGAACAGCAACCTACCAATCTTTTTAGCAACTGTTAGACACTCCTATCATCTTATACACACCCTCTGGGTTCCAAATATGCCTAAACGACCCAATGGTAACACCCACTGAGGCAACTCACTATCTTTTCTCCTGCTACTGTGACTTTAGAGGATGGCCATGTTACCTCACATAAGGATGGAGGAAAATGTTTCAGATAGCACATTGAAATACATGCTGGTATCATTTAGGAATTTTATTCATGGAGATCTCTCCCCTCTACTGACCAGACTTGATTGGACTATCCAAGATGTTGGGAATAGTGTCCACTGTGTTGATAAACTAGTTGAATACTCTCAGGCTCACAATCCGCTAAGTATTCCTCTAGGATCCAGTGCCTTAAAACAAAACTTGCAGACAGATCTTGCAATAACAATATTAAATTCAGAGCCATTCTGGAATCGGTCACTCCTAGAGAACTTAATACATTTATTTGCAAATTATTCCATGCACTTTTGTCTCCAATTACTCCAGCAAATTTAGTGATTGGTAGAGCACATCGCCTTCCCAAGCCACTGCATCTGCCTAATCACACGCCTTGTGATGTTCGAGCAATAATTCATTTTTTCCATATAAAAGAACAAGCAATGAAAGACATGTACAACCCTCCTTCACATACTATACATCTTTATAAATCCTTCTTATACATTACTGAAGTACTCCAAACTCACAATATTCCTTACAAGTAGAAATACCATACCAACCTACTGATTTCATATCAAGGGAAAATTTCTTCAAAGACACCCCCACCTGCCTAACACTGGAGTAGTATTCCAGCTCAATATATCTGTTGTAAACAAGCAATGTATGACGGGTATTTTTACTTAGTGGTCCCTACCATGACTGTCCTTATCCAGCATCTATTCAATATAATATGGAACACCGAAAAACACATTCTTCCCAGTTGCACATCTGTTTTGAAACATCCACTACACGTCCAGATTACTTACCTCTTCTCCAATCAAAACTGTTATGCAATCAATTCAATTTCCTTCATTGAACTTGATGGACTTATGTCTTTTTTTTAACCTAACCTACTATGTAACTATGATTGCTCCTCATAAAGTGGGATTTATCCATGGTTGCTAAGCTCCTGATGCCACCAGACGTATTCTTCATTTCAACATGATCACCAACATCAGACCCCCACAATATTTTTATCCTTAGATGCTGAAAAAGATTTTGATAGTACAGTGGGGCTTCCTTAGGCAGGTCCTCCTAAAATTTGGATTTTCAGGCTGGATTTTGACAGCCATTATGGCTTTATGTTCCATTCCCTCAGCTAAAATCCTTGTTAACCTCCCTGGCGGCATAAATAATTAAGTATTTTTAAATGTCAAAGCGATACATTTGACATTTAAAAATACTTCCTATTTTATATTTCCCTATTTTAATGCCCATAAATCTAACAAAACCAGAAAAAAACTTTAGGGACTTTTTAGGCACAATCAACTTCCACCCATTGTATTAAAAAATCTGAACAATAACTTTATTAGAAATAAACAATACACATTAATATTAAAACCGTGCATACACAAAAATCATAAAAAGATATAGATAGCAATGAAGAAATACTTATGGTCAGACATATGTCTGTTTTTTCAGGATAAAAAACATGAGAACTACAATTCAACATGTTATAATAAATCTTAATGTATGCACAAAACATAACGCAGTAAATTTAGAATTTAAATGCAAGAAAGAAAAAAAAAATATGATCTCATTGGATTGAGGGCTATCAGCGAGGCGCATGGATCTTCCCAGAAAAATGGTGCTAGTGTTGAACACATTCGGGGGCAGGAAACCAGGAAAGACTTGGTACTGAAGGTGATTTGGTTAAAATTCCCAATGGGACAAAAGCTTACTAAAATGTAATAATTCTAATTTATTCATTCTAAAATTCTAATATGAATTACAAATAGGTGGTATGGGTATGCTAATAGTGTATATCCCAAAACAACCTTATATTACTTTTAAATGGTATGTACTAACTACGCAGTCCTGGATAGACCCCTGGTGTTATTCCTTTTTACACACAAAAACAGCCTCCATATCTCAAACTTTACACTATTATCAGTCTCAAAATCTGTAAGAGTTGTACATTTTTTCTAGTGAATAAAGGTTTACTCATATCAAACCAATAATATTCACTAGTATACATAATTCTTTAAAAGTCCGTCAGTCCTCCACAAATGCCTAAACCACCTCATATATAATGATGATCAGTCCTCCTCAAACATACGGCCTCATATTTAATTGTAACCTTTCTATTCAATTGTAGCCACCTAAAGTATACTTTCTATAAAGTTCAGGAGCCCCGATCATTGCCAGCCACCTGTTTTCCTGCTGCTTCCCAATATATGTGAGTCGCAATGGCCCGCGGCATCCTACATGACCGCTGCAGGCTCCACCCCATCCATTCACTGCCGAAAGATGAATGCCAAGCATACCACGTGGCATGAGTTTTTTTGATTGTATTCAGCAAAATTATTTTAATTCACAATGGAGGCAAGTCCATCAATCATTCCATTTTTGGACATTCAAATTTAAATAAATTCCAGTAAGATAATAGGTACAAAACATTAACATTTCAGTAAATGCTTCTGTAATAAAATGACAAAATTCTTCACTATATTGTTTTACTTTTTTTTTTAGACACCAAATACCCTTCCTCATTATTCACAATTTTAGGGCACATCATTACATATTGTTCATTATCCATTACCACTGCAAGTCTGCCCTTGTCGGAAGACTTAATCACTAATTGTTTTTCCGTGATTAAGCGCAAAATGTTGTGCTCTAGTAGCTTTTAATACAGGATCAGATTGTTTAAATGTGGTTGACTCATCATTACAATTGAAAAACATAGCTTATTTATTTTCATTCAAAAGTTGTAAAAGGTCATTTAACATTCTGGAATCCACCGCTTTATATCCAGTAAGACCAGGAAGTGGACTCTGTTTATCAGAGGGTTAATTTTCGTACATTACTCGATAAAAAAGGTTACACGCAAATAGATGTAAACCTTTTAAAAATTAAAATTCATCTACATTATCTGATTGACAGAAGCTTAAACCCCTCTGTAATATTTTATTCATTTTTTGTTAACACATAATGTGAAGATTTATAATACTTAATCTGCTTTTTGGGGGCCCATCCTATTTTGTGCTGATTAATTGCCTGAAAATGGAGGGCAGGAAGGTGAAGGAAATAAGAGTTCCTATATCATTAGGATCTAAAGATGTGAGTGATCTGTTTTTTGGGATAACTGATTATGATGAAATTAAATTTTTATCATTTTGTGTGACATTAGTGTTAGGTACTAGTGTAGTGGTGTCCGTGATAAATACATTTTTTTATCATTTCATTGATCAATTCTAAAATGTGCTAGTTAGTTGTGCCTCAAAAATCCTAAAACTTTTTTATGGTTTTGTTGGATTTGCATTATATGGGGATGTGGCCATTCTGTTAAAACTTCCCCTGATATGGCCATTTTACACCTGGAATTAGAAAGATTCCCTGTACAAACTGGAATCCCAATAATTCATTTACTCATAGCAGCTATGTTACAAATCTTACGATTGTGAAAAACACCAGATCCCCCCTCATTCAATAAAACTGTATTAGACCTTAATCTTTAATGTTCATATGAAGGCATGTTTGCTTTTAAACAGTTTCCCAAGAAACTATTTCTGCATAATTAGAAATGTTGGCTAGACAACCCTTAATGTAATATTCCATTGCATTAGGTTTTTCTTGTTACTGATACATTCTTACTAACCCTATATGGTTTGTTACTGTAGTTACATATTGTAATTTTTTTCTCTTAAGATGTATTTCTATGGATGTTTTTTCCCTGATCCTTGACCCCTACTCCTTCCCCTTTCTTCCCTATTGACTTTGACCCTTTCTTTTATACTAAGCAGCCTCTCGGCCTGATATTTGCATGTGTTTTGAATTTATGTAATGATTCCAAATGTACAATGTATCATATACATGTTCAACTTTCTCTTTGTCTTTGTTTTATTGTATCCAACTTATATACCAATAAAATTAAAGATGTAAAAAAAGGTGGGGGAGGGGTGAAGGAGGCTATCCGCAAAACGGTCTCTGTGTAGTGGTTCAATGTCTGGTTTTATTTTTTTGGGGGCCAGTTCTGGATATGGAGTTTATTTTATGGTTCATGCAATACATTCTCCCACTTATCGGTTTTCCTATATTGTGAATCTAAAGTTTGAACCTGAGTTGGTTGAGCTTGAGTCTACCTTTAACAAATGAGTGACATTGGTTTTGATGGTTCAGAGCCAGTTCCACGTTACAGTGATGAGTTCATGATCAGGTGTTTGGGTTTGGACAGGTACTCCTGTGATAGATATTTATATATGATAATTACATCTCTCTTGAAAATAGGACCTGCCAGGGATGAGCAATTTGCATGGACTGTAGTTGTTTTTATATGTTTAATGTATGTATGTTCTCTGTATATTAGGGATGAACTCCTTTTTGAAGTATCCAGGTATGGGTCTCGTGCAAAATTAAAAATTGAATCCTGATCAAGCGAGTTGCAGAGTGTCTTGCATTGCTGCCATAAATGTTATCTGGTTTGTGTTTTGGATGTACACATTGTGGAATGTGATCAGTTTGGTGTCCATTTTACTCTGTAAAAATAAAAAAGAATTCTACCTCCTGTGCCTCTAATTGTGACTGAGATCTAGAAAAATAACTGTACTCATGTATTTCTATAGTAAGCTTCATGTCTAGGTAATATGCTGGTAGCAAATAAGGAACCTCACTGGTCACAGCAGTGTGCAAATTCTTTAGAAAAGGAACTGACCTAGGGCAGGGGGTGGAGGGTTAACTGCTGATAAAACAGTATTTGATACCTGTTTAAGTGCTTTGAAATTTTAAAGTTTGAAAAGACCATTAGCAATACAGAAAAGAAAGTGTTGAATAGTAAAATGGTGCAAGGATGTTTTACTATGGATCTGTCCTGCAGTTTGTAGTACATTGATCATGTCTGTGGTAAAGAGTATGCTCTGAAGGTTGGGAACCTAGCAGGTGTTACGGTTTTTCCTAAAATGTCTGTAAACATGTTAGTTATAGGTTCTAGCAGGAAGTATAGTATGATTCTCACTTCTATCAGATGGAAAGGGAGGTTCTCTGTCAGTTTATGTTCTTTAGGGAAAAATTAAAACGGATATTCCATGCTTCTAAGTATCAAATGCATTAGAGGATGTCCCTTTGAAGGGTCACTAGGTTTATTTTGTTGGCTATCACAACCCTCAATATACTCCTATATATGCTTTCTATATACTTTTTAAAAAAAAAGTGTGTGTTCTCTTTCTAAATTAGCAAACACAAGGTAAGACATGTGTAGCATTTCATGTCAGTCTTTCGTGTACAATACAGCTACTATGCAAATGTCTGACTGAAGTCATTATATACAGAATTCTAAAAGGGGTTTGATGCCAAATTCTGATTCCAGAGGGTGTGTTTTTTTTTTCTTTACCATGTATAGATTCATGTAGGCCCTTGATTTGATAGTATGCCTTCTTCCTCTCTTTAGTTCATCCGTTAAGGGCATTTAGGCTATAAGGTGTGTTGGAGAAAGATGATAGCTGCATCTATCTATTTTTTCATTACTACTTGACATGATTGTAGGAGCTCATTAGTTGTCCTGTTTAGGCCTTGGCACATTTGCATTGTGTCTGGTTTTCTGAGTAGTCAAGATTGGACATATCATGAATGCCTGGGAGAAGGTTCCAAGAGAGTTTAAACTCTATCAAGGATTTGTTACCTTTGCTTGTAGTTCTGTGGTGGTAATCTTACAGTTTCTCCCTGGTGCGGCAGGAATAGAGGTAAACTTCCCTGTATGTACAGGCAAGCTTCTTTTAGTACACTAGATATACTGACCTAAATCAGTGTTCAGATCCCTTACAAGTGCCAATTTCTCTAGGGGTCATCTAATTTAGTGCCACTCATTAGCTGACCGAACAATCCTCAGTTCTCCCTTTCCTCTAGTATTGCTCCTTTATTGTGAGAGTGCAATCACTATTATTA
Source organism: Pyxicephalus adspersus (assembly GCF_032062135.1). Classification (NCBI taxonomy): domain Eukaryota; kingdom Metazoa; phylum Chordata; class Amphibia; order Anura; family Pyxicephalidae; genus Pyxicephalus; species Pyxicephalus adspersus. Next base: position 102,549,675 of record NC_092861.1, read on the forward strand.
TTACTCAGAATTTACAGTTAGGTCCATAAATATTTGTACACATACATCTTCCACATACAAGCCCCCCCCCCCCCCCCAAATCAGCTCTAGGCCTTTGTTAAGGCGATCTCCTATTGATCCCAGATCAATTTTCCCTCTTTCTGATCACTTCTGTTTACAGCGCTGGAAGAGTATGTAACACACCCAATTTAATGTGTGGTTAGATCACTTTAAAAACTTTATTGTTTGCACACAGTTTATATAACAGTTCAAAGGCATGATCAGTGCATGATCACATGACTACAGACAATTAGCAGACATAACAGATGTCCTTGTTCTCCTGGTTCTCTTAGAACAAGATATTTTTGTCAAAGTAACAGATATATAGCCGTAGGGAGGAAAGGAAGAGTTTTAAGGCAAAAGGGGGGGAAGCGGACGCTGGTTTACTGATAAGAAGAATACAACTAGTTTCAAAATAATTCAATCATCTACAAAACATAACAAAAATACAAAAATAATTAACTTCAAGAATCAGCAAAATTCCTCAGCTACTTTCAGCCTTTTATCTGCTTAATTAATAATGACATAATGAAGGAATAGCTCCCACAAGCCCATGAAATAGCCTTTGAGTCAATTGTCCAATTTATTTTGAGCCCCTGAAATGAAGTGATTGTGTAAAAAAACTTTAGTTCCTCACATTTTTATGCAATCTTTTTGTTCAACCCACTGAATTAAAGCTGAAAGTCTGCAGTTCAACTGCATCTGAGTTGTTTCATTTAAAATTAATTGTAGAACCAAAATTAGAAAAAAGTTGTCTCTGTCTAAATATTTATGGACCTAACTGTAGATAGTGCCTACATATTATGCAGCTCTAATGTCCCTACCTCCTTCATGTGTCTTTAATACAGTCTAGCCAATCAATCACTAGACATCAAAAAGGAAGTGTCATCATCACACAGGAATTCACATGGATGGTGGACCACGCTGTAAATAATGAAAGGCTGGAGGAGACCTATAGCTGAAGTCTCATGTAACTGTGGCATATATAAATATATATATATATATATATATATATATATATATATGTGTGTGTGTGTGTGTAAATACCAGGAATGGTTGTTTAGGTCAGAATGACTTGATAAGAAGAAAGTTGATGCTGTTATGCCCCCACAGGTCATGAGAATGAAAGCACCTGTAATATACAAAATATAGTATCATACCAACAATTTAAGTTTCTTACAGTATAATGTAACAAGGAAGTTTAGCGAAAATGAGCTAGCAATGTTTGTTACAATATGATTGGTTAAGATCAGTGTTTAATTGTTAACTAAATATCATAGAATTAAATTCTGACATAAATGTCTTGGCTAAAAAAGTTTCCCCCTGCCTTACTCTTCCGAGTAGAGGATATGAAAATAGGTACCCTCTGAGTTGTGATGAGATCTTGCTGTTGGATCTAATACTGTTTTGGATCATTGTACGAATCCAATAAAGATAAGTACTAATTTTTAATTGGGCAGCACCTGAGTGTTTTGTGTCATTCTTTAACCCTTCCTGACACATGTAGTCCCCAAAAACTCAGATAAACTTCAGATAAAGCTTTACTTTTTTATTTAAGTGACACATTTGAGGCAAGTCAGTTCCTGGTGACCAGGAATATTTTTATTTGTAATGTTTTTTTGTAGTACATCCACATAGCAGAAAGCTCTGGTTCAAATTTTAAATTTAAACAAATGAACAATAAATGCTTTGCAAGTGTTTTGGCAATCGAATGCTTTATTAAGATAGAGGTAAACTGCATATCTTCCTGAAATACTACTAGCAAAAATGTACGGGAAAAAAAAATATTCTTGATTTCACTAAAAATACCATGTTGCTCATGCTTTTTGGGCCTGCTGGCAGTGGTTGTAATAATTTGTAAGTAAAAGGTGGGTTCGTTCTCGCCTCCCTGAACAATTTTGCTACTGGGAATAACACGTGATTTACATGATATCAAGTGTGCTGATTCCAAATTTGGACTCAGAATTTGCCTATCACGTACAGATTTTAAGTTATAGGTGTGCTATAGCTGTTCAAATGGTCAGTAATTGGGTAATGTACTTTTACATGGGAACATTATAACAGTTGCAGCTACCACTATGTCTGCTGCCGCCTCAGCTGAATCACGTCCCCTGGTGGCATGCATGTTCCAGCAGTGGCTGTCTGGGCAAATCAGTGAGCTGACGTAAGAAATAGGTATATAGGGCGAGATGGACCAAGGGCTGTCTCTGCACCTCATATTTGCTGTCAGGTGTCTTACACTGGCCTAACACAATGGTTGAATGGGAAAAGGAATAAAATGCCTTTTGCTGTGCCTATGGTTTGGCGTAAGCCAAAAGACCATCACTCAGACTGCTACTTCTGTATGTAAAATTGCTGGGTTTTCGAAGAAGACTCAGTCAAAAATCGTCTATCCTGGATGTGAATCTGCTCTGAAGCCAGTGCCACAAGATGCAGAAAATCCAGTGCCAGAGGGAAAGCCACATTTTATAAGCCAATCAGATTTAGATGACCTACTAAGGGACCTGTCTTTGTCAAAAGAGAAGTCTGAACTGTTAGCCTCCAGAGTGGAATTTGCTACAAAAAGGAACTACAACTTCACACTTTTGTGATCGTCACACAAAGTTTGCATGTTATTAGAAGCTGGAAAACAACATTTGCTTCTGTATCGACATGAGTGGTCTGATGATGGAGTTAGGTTGCGAATACATACCAGAGCAGTGGAGATTGTTCATAGACTCAAGCAAAGCAAGTTTGAAAGCTGTATTGCTGCATAAAGGTAACGAAAAAGCTTCTGTTCTTCTTGCTCATGCCGAGGGAATGAAAGAGACATACGAACCCATGGAGGTCATTTTGAAATTGATTAACTATTCAGAACACAAGTGGGACGTTTGTTGTGACCTAAAAGTGGTGGCACTTCTTGGCGTGCAGTTGGGATATACAAAATATATGTGCTTTCTGTGCCTGTGGAACAGTCGTGATGACAGCAACTATTACAAAGTGAAAGAATGGCCACCTAGACCTGAACACACTGTTGGCCAGTACAACATGAAACATAAATCACTCATTGATCCACAAAAAGTTTACCTTCCAACACTTCATATTAAATTTGGATTAATGATAAACTTTGTTGTTGCAATGGATCATGATGGCATGGGAAGGACAAAACTGGAAAAGTTAAAACAGATGCTAAACTGAAAGCAGGCATTTTTGCTGGTTCCCGCATTTTGATGCGTGATGCAACATTCAAAGACAAACTCAACCCACTTGAACTTGCTGCTTGGAATTAATTTGTGCTATTTCCACAAAACTTTCTGGGCAACCAGTGAGCTGAAAATCATGCTAAACAACATGCTAACAGCATACCATCAACTTGGCTGCCGAATGTCACTTAAAATTCATTTCTTACATTCTCATCTGGACTTCTTCCCACAAAATTTGGGTTATGTGAGTGATGAACAAGGGGAGAGTTTCCACTAGGACATTTCTGTTATGGAAACAAGATATCAAGGCCGGAACAACCCCAACATGATGGGCGACTACTGGTGGTTTCTGCAACGGGAGACAGCTGAGAGCCACAAACGCAAAAGCAAGTTCCTGAAACACTTCTGAATTATGAGTAATTGTATATGTTGTTGCAACATAAAACTACGTTTTTGTAATGTCATGTTATGACATAGAGATTACATAGTAACTGCGGAACGAGGGAATGTAGCTAATCGTGTTTATACGCCTAATTAACTTAAGATCCTGACATCCTAGGCAGAACTAGACTTCAGATTTGGATTCAGCGCACTTAATTTAGTATAGGACACATGGATTAGACCAAGTAGCAGACAATATTTATTTTTTTTATAATGCAGTGTTATTTGTGAATCAATAATGTATAAATACATAATTCATTTTTTGCACTAATTATCGAGCTTCAAACCTCGTTCTTTCTACCTTGCCCTTTGAATTAATTTGCAAGTTTGCAGATAGTTTGTTAAATATTCTAAGCATTTTTTAGGAAGTAATGTTATGAAGTGTTTGGAAAACTCTTTAACACATTGATATTAAATACATCATTGCAAAAAGCAAGTTTTCTATAGACTAGTGCTGACTAATAAAGAAACATTGTTAGTTTATTATAAAACAGTACAAATTCAAGAATTCATGTTTTGCTGTTCTATTTTCTTATAGGTATAACACTTACTGAATCCCTTGCAATGTCACCAGCTGCTGCAGTCTCCGGATTAATTTTTTCTAGTCCAATGTCCAAGTATTTTTCTGTGGGAAAAATTGGTAAAGACCAGGTAAGCCTTTTTGTCCAATTCACAGTTTGCAATTTTAGTAAATACAGTAAATATAAAAAAGGTACACACCCCTGTTAAAATTCCAGGCTTTTGTGATTTTAAAAAATGAGACCACAATAAATAATTTTAAAACTTATTCCACCTTTATTGTGACTTACAATCTTTACAATTCTATTGAAAATAATGGTCTGGTTTGCATACATTTGCACACCTTTGAACTAATACTTTTTTTAAGCACCATTTGATTTAATTACAGCATTTACTCTTTCTGGGTAGGAGTCTATCGGCATGGCACATTTTGAAACCATGGTGAAACTATTCTTTTGTTGACTTGGGATGCTTGGGTTATTCTTGTATTGAAAGATGAAATTCCTCTTCATCTTCAGCTTTCTAGCAGACACTTGAAGGTTTTAGGCTAAAAGTGACTGGTATCTTGAACTGTTCAGAATTCACTCCTTGACTAAAGCCCCAGTTTCAGCTAAAGAAAAGCAACCCCAAAACATGATACTTCCACCACCATGCTTCACCGCGTGGACGGGGTTCTTTTGGTGATGTGAAGTGTTTTTTTGCCTAACTAACCTTTTGGAATTGTGGCCAAAAAATTCAACCTTGGTCTTAACAGCGCAAAAGCTGTTTTTGAACAGCTAGAAAGCAGCAATAGTGATTTAGAATCACTTGTGGATTAGAGCGATAGTGATTCACCAGGAAACTTATCATCAGACAGTGAAAGTATACATCAAGTGGCTACATTTGGAATTCAGTCCTATACACTGGAAAAGGAACAAAATTTAATCCAAAATACAGCAACTATGGAATGGCAGCATCTTCTGTTCTCTCACTCATTGAGCCATTGCTAAATCAGGGCTATTGTGTCACAACCGACAACCTTTATACTTATGAACTTTATGAGTTTCTTCTGCAACACAAAACAGATGCGTATGGAACCGTTAGGGCTAACCGGCACAACATGCCATCAATATTTGCAAAAAAGGATGCTGATGACTGGAGAAAGGGTTGCCTGGCAGAAAGGCAAAATGATGGCCCTGCGATGTCGTGACAAGATGTGTGCCTAATGAGAACAGTCCATAATGCCTCCACTGTTATGGTACGAACAAAATGAGGGAAAGACATAATGAAGCGACAAGCCACAAGTAGTGATAGACTACAATAACACCATAGGAGGTGTCGACAGAGCTGATCAAGCAATGACATTCTACCCAGCAATGAGTAAACAGCAAAAAAAGTACTACAAGAAGATCTTCAGGCATCTTGCATCTTATCAATATTGCACCCTTGTTTGGACTAATTTCAGTGTTTTTGATTTGATTAAGATAAATTTATTGTTATATTATTTCATTATTTTTTATAATTATTATTTATAATTATTTGTTATATTAAAATGTATGATTTGTATTTCAATCTTTATCATACTTGGGAGTTATTCCCAAGAATTACAGGCCTACAATATTAAACAACAAATTTCCATGCAAAATAATGTACCACTTTTGACATAAAAATACTCACATAATTTGGTTCTAAACTATAACTGTATCCATAGCAGACAGTAATAATTTGTGTGTGTATATACACACTCACATGTTATTCCTTTACAGAAAATGAAGAAAATGGAATATTAGGTTGTTTAAATAAAAAAAGAGTTCTTATTTACATACATAGTTACATAATAGGTCAAGTTGAAAACCACTAGTAAAATAAACATATCCGAAATAACTATAACTGAAAAAGCTTTAACATTTTGATTTTCTTTGAATCACTGAACTAATATTTAGTTGTATAACCACTGTTTCTGAGAACTTCTGCACATCTGTGTGGCATGGGGTGCAACCAACCTGTTTGCCTCAGAAACAACTTTTTTTTATTGTTACACCATGTTTTCTATTGGATCAAGGTTCAGGGACTGGGATCGCCACATTGCTTATTTACTGGTGTGTTTGGGGTCACTGTCTTGTTGAAACACCCATTTTAAAATGACTATGCAATTAAAAGGGCCAACACCACTCAGATTTTCAGAGAGAAATGCAGTATAACCAGCATGTACAACATCCACTGCCTTCCTTTCTTAAACAAGGGCCGTAATTGACATCTGATTTTTTCACTGAATAACCTCATTATTTGAATTTTACACTGCTTGTAGTGTGGACAGAAATGGAAGTATACTAGAATATGTGTCTATATAAATAGATATAACTTGATAAGAGCAATCAGTATGGGCATCCCCAATAAGGACTCCGGTACTTACATTGGTGGTTTTTAGCTGGATATTGTGCCATGTCACAAAGCACGGACCATCTCAAACTGATTTCTCAAACATGACAATGAATTAAATTAACTCAAATGCTCTACTCACAGACACTGCATATCTCATTCCAGCACTTTTAAAATTTGGTTGGAACCAGAAATTTTCATCATAAATATGCAGTTATCAAATTTGCTGCAACTGCAAAATGTTTCAAGCACTTTGTTAAATCTATGAATATTTTGCCAGTTTGATGGCAAAAGGAGGTCCAACCCAGTACTAGAACGGCGTGGCTATTGAGTGTATGTGTAACTTTTGGAATGTAGAGCAATCATAACACAGCTCAAAAAAAAAAAATTACTTGCCAAGGATTTTTCAAAATTTTTCATATTTAGTTTCATTGAATTGGCTCTAGTTCTTGTGATACAGGAATCGGAATAGACAATTTTACCAATAACAAATGTTAACAGAGCATATTATATCAATATTTATTTACACCAATGTTTTGCATTTTATATAATAAATGTAGCATTAATTTCATGAAACTTTCATTTGCCTTCTTTTTATTCATATGTTTTCTTTTTTTACAGAAATATGAGTTCTTCAAGAAGAAGTTGTTTAAATGACCCTAATGTGTTCTGCTACATTTGTGGTGAATATTCTCAGCAAAAAAAGAGAAGAATCAATACAAAATTTGTGAAACAAGCATATCTTGCATATTTTGGTATTAAACTGGGGACCAAGATAAGTATTGGGCTCCCCATATGGTATGAAAACTTGTGTGAAGTATCTACTTCAGTGGAAAAATGAAAAGTTTGAAATTTGGTGTACCTGTTGTATGGCAAGAGCCCAAAAATCATCATAATGATTGTTATGATTGTCATTTATTATAAGTGGGAGTACCTGGATTTGTAATCGACAAGACAACCTGTGCCTCATAGTGTTGATGTTCCCATACCAGTGTTCAGTACACTCCCTGATATTCCTGTATCCAACATTGAGGATATACAGGGTTTGGAGTGTAATCCAGGAGTTAGCAGTGGAAGTAAATATGAAGGAAGTGTTTCATCAAACCAGCAGTTCTCCCAAGAAGAGCTCAATGATTTAATACGATGAGAAGTGACACTCCAGGTGGAGACTTGGTGTACTGTTGTAACATCCCTGGACTACTAGCCCATGTGATAGTACCAGAATACCGAGCAGAAGACTGGTGGCTTTTCATAGACAGTTCTACTTGAAGTTTGAAATCTGTTTTACTGCATAATGGCAACTGCTATGCATCAATTCCTATTGGTCACTCAGCAAAACCTAAAAAAGAATATGAAAATATCAAAATGGTCTTATAAAAGCTTTGCTATCATGAACATCAATGGTCCATATGTGTTGATTGAAAAAGGGTGAACTTCCTACTTGGACAGCAAAGTGGATACACAAAGTACCCATGTTTCATCTGCTTGTGGGATAGTAGAGCAAAGCAGGATCACTGGAAAAAGTGTCATGGCCTCCAAGGGAAAACATGAAAAAAGGTGCATCAAACAAAAATAATGAGCCAATAGTTGACAAAGAAAAAATAATTCTCCCTCCACTACACATAAAGTTGGGATTATTGAAACAATTTGTTAGAGCTCTGAACAAGGACGGTAATTGCTTCAAATACATTTGTAGATTCTTCCCTGGAGTGAGTACTGAACAAATAAAAGCAGGAATCTTTGATGGACCCCAGATTCAGAAACCGATAAATGATTCAAATTTCACAAGTTACATGACTGATACTAAAGTTTTTGCCTGGCACAGCTATGTCATGGTTGTCAAGAACTTGAGTAACCATAAAGCACAAAGTTATGAAGAACTGGTACAAAACTTGCTCTTAAACTTTAAAAATTTGGGTGCTACTATGAGCATAAAGGTACACTATCTCCATAGCAGAAGAGGGGTAGGTAGGGCAGTTCCCTCACTTAGGAATATCCATTTAGGCACACCTCACTCACTTAGTGACAGTGAGTTGTATAGAGAAATATGGGAAGAAATAAAAATCCAAAGAAGAGGTGTTTTAGTTGGCAAAATATTTATGTGTTTAAAAAGAACTTAAACGATTATACAAACACTAATTAGAACGGTTTTATGGTATACAAAAACAAAATTTAATTGATATAGTCAAGCCCTGATTACTTCATCAGGGTGTTATTCAACCAATGAACTATACAGAGATCCTCTTAATCAGGCGTGGCATGGTTTCCATGCAACATAGCCACCATAATAATGGATTGTGGCGTGATTATGTAATGCCTCTAAACCCGATGTGTTTCGCCCGCTTGGGCTTCTTTAGGGATATACAATCTAGATTTTATGGTCTAGGTTAAATCATAAATCGAATGTATACTGTGAACATATATGTAGATTAAACATATTACCAAGTATACTTTTATAGAACACAACACAAAATAACAAAAGAAAAATGCAATCCACAAACACTGCCCTATGCATATCAGAATCTATTGTTAAAGTATATATAAGTACCAAAATGTAAAAGATTAGTAATATCTTAAACCATATCTTATGTAACTAATAGCCACTTGTCATGCTATGTGATATGAAAAGTTATCCTAAGTGATATGAGATGTGTCTAGTATATCTCGTTGATCTCCTGCTGATTTTGTAGGTTTGCCCTCTGACAAAGAAATGACCAGTAATGGTAGGTTTGTTGTAGCTGTGAGAGACAGAATAACAACAAAAGAACCCTCAAAAACCCAATGCTCAAAAGTCAGAGATTGATGTGGCTTGTAATGAGTGAAATAAGTATTTGATCCCCTATCAGTCAGCAAGATTTCAGGCTACCAGGTGTCTTCACTTTATACAGGCAACAAGCTGATATTAGGAGCACCCTCTGTAAGCGAGTGCTCCTAATCCAAGCTTGTTACAGTACCTGTATAAAAGACACCTGTCCACAGAAGCAATCAATAAATCTGATTCCAAACTAGCCACCATGGCCAAGACTAAAGAGCTGTCCAAGGATGTCACGAACAAGATTGTAGACCTACACAAGGCTGTACTGGGCTCCATGACTATCGGCAACCAGCTTGGTGAGAATGTGACAACGGTTGGCATGATAATTCGCAAATAGAAATAACTGTCAATTTCACAAAATAACTGTCAATTTCCCTCGCTCTGGGGCTCCATGCAAGATCTCACCTCATGGAGTTGCAATGATCATGAGAGCGGTGACAAAGCAGCCCAGAACTACACGGGGGAACTTGTCGATGATCTCAGGGCAGCTAGGACCATAGTGACCAAGAAAACAATAGGTAACACACTGGGCCGTGAAGGCCTGAAATCTTTTCGAGCCCACAAGCACCCCCTGCTTAAGATAGCACATGTACAGGCCCGTCTGCAATTTGCCAATGAACATCTGAATGATCCAGAAGAGAACTGGGTGAAAGTGTTGTGGTCAGATGAGACCAAAATTGAGCTCTTTGGCATTAACTCAACTCACCGTGTTTGGAGGAGAAGGAATGCTGTCTATGACCCCAAGAACACCATCCCCACCGTCAAACATGGAGGTGGACACATTATGCTTAGGGGACAGGACACCTTCAGAGCATTGAAGGGACAATGGACGGGGCCATGTACCGTCAAATCTTGGGTGAGCACCTCCTCCCTCAGCCAGGGCATTGAAATTGGGACGTGGATGGGTATTCCAGTATGACAATGACCCAAAACACATGGCCAAGGCAACAAAGGAGTGGCTCAAGAAGAAGCACATGAAGGTCCTGGAGTGGCATAGTCAGTCTCCAGACCTTAATCCCATAGAAAATCTGTGGAGGGAGCTGAAGGTTCGAGTTGCAAAACATCAGCCTCGAAACCTTACTGACTTGGAGAGGATCTGCAAAGAGGAGTGGGACAAAATCCCTCGTGAGATGTGTGCAAACCTGGTGGCCAACTACAAGAAATGTCTGACCTCTGTGATTGCCAACAGGGGGTTTTCCACCAAGTACTAAGTCATCTTTTGCAAAAGGGATCAAAAACCTTTTTCACTCATTACAATGCACATTAAGCTTTGACTTTTGAGCACTGGGTTTTTGAGGGTTCTTTTTTGTTATTCTGTCTCTCACACCTATAGTAAACCTACTATTACAATTATAGACTGGTCATAGAGGGCAAACATACAAAATCAGCAAGGGATCAAATACTTCTTTCCCTCACTGTATATATGATTAAATAGAAAAACGTCTACTTTTTTTTTTTTTTTTTTTTTATAAATGATTTTTATTAAAAGATATCAAGGTACATACAAAGAAAATAAAATAAAGTGGTCGTAACATACAGTTCAAAAAAGAACATACAGCAAGGTTGAAAAATAAAAGAAGATCAAACAAAGTAACTAATTAAAAAAAAAAAGGAGTTAAGAATAAAAAAAAAAGAGAAAGAAGGAAGGGGGGGAGAGATGGGGGGGGGGGTTAAAGTGGGCATTAACCAGCTATGGAATCAATCACATCTCTGAATCAGTGGCAGAATGCAATTAGGCATCCATCCCAGAATACTCAGGTATCTAGGTGGGTGGTCGTAACAAACGGCAATATTCCTCAGTAGTGATAAAGTGGATTCAGTGGTACCAAGTCTGTGCAAATTTTTCCGCTTTCTTAACGTCAGTGGATATCGTATCCTCCATGTGATATATTTCAGCAACCCTTTGCAACCAATGTGCTACCGTCGGAGGGGCAGTATTCTTCCATAAGGCTGGGATACAGGCCTTAGCTGCATTGAGAAGGTATCTCAGGAGAGAGTTACTATAGCACCTGCGGGACATGTCCGAAACATGAAGAAGTGCCAGGGCCAGATTGCCCCTTATATCCACTTCTGTAAGCTTTAGGATATTATTAGCTACCGAACTCCAATGAAATTGCAATTTTGAGCATTCCTAGAAAACATTCAGTAGCGTACCCTGTGTGTCGCCACATCTCCAGCAGGTGCTATCCGACCCCGGGAAAATCTTAGCAAGCTTCACCGGTGTCCTGTACCAGCGAGTGGCCAACTTGTAGTTGGTTTCCTGGACACCTTATGACAGAAATGAAGTAACATATCTCTCTGGGTTTCAGTAAAACAAGTGTCCAAATCAGCTTCCCATTCGGATACAAATAAAGGGAGTTCTGGCCTATATACAGATAACAGGGTTTGATAGGCATGGGAAAGTGTGCCTCCGTACAGGTTGACCAGTTGCACACAAGTCCTCTAGAGGAAGAAGTGATCGGGCTATTGTATTGGGCCGCGGCAAGGATCTCAGAACATAAGTGAGTTGTATGTGGGGCCAGGGCGACAAGGAAGGGAGATCCCTTTCCGTTTGTAGGGTCGGAATATGTTGCCATTCCCCATTGTGCATGAAATGGGATATTCTATACATGCCCAAAGCACGCCATTGGCGAAATATTGTGTCAGTCTGGCCCGGGGGGAATCCAGGATCGCCTAGAACGGGAGACATTGGAGACAGATATATGGTTACGTTTTGAGAGGAGAAGTACTTAGCGGCCACTTTCAAGGTCTCGCCAATCAATGAATGGGTGTACATTGCCGTTCTGGCCGCCGGTGTCAACCAGGCCAATGCGGCAATGGGGGCAGTAGAGCATGCATCCTCCAACCCAACCCACAGTTTGGAGCGGCTATTAGTGCACCAATCCAGCAGCCTAGACAAGTGCACTGCCTGATGGTATAAAACTGGGTCAGGGAATGCCATTCCTCTGTTCGCTTTGGGGAGTCTCAGTAATGTCATCCTAAGCCTGGGCGCCCCATTAAGCCAGATAAGTTTTACAAATTCCGAACGGAATTTTCGAAGGATAAAAAGCGGGATGTGTATTGGGAGTGCTTGCAGCATATACAACAGTCTAGGCATAACATTAATTTTAAGCACATTGCACCCCCCAAACCATGTAAATGCCATCTGTCTCCACCTCTGTAGATCACTTCGGATTTTATATAACAGAGGGATAAAATTGAGATCTACAATTCACGTTAGATTAGCGGGAATCTGTGTGCCCAGGTAAGAGATAGCTGAGTTAGACCACTTGAAGCGGAAAGGATGGGCCAAGGCCTCTCTAATTTTTCTGGGAAGAGTAACACTCCGACTTTTGCAGGTTTATTTTGTAATTAGAGAGCGAGGCATATTTGTCTAGCTCTCGCATAAGAACCGGCAAAGTAGTTACCGGTGTTGCAACATAAAATAAAAGGTCATCCGCATAAGCAGCTACCTTATGTTCAGTGGGGCCAATCTGGACTCCCCTGGTCTCCATTGGCACGAATTATTCGTAGGAGGGGCTCCAGGGTCAACACAAACAGCAAGGGAGATAATGGGCATCCCTGTCTCGTCCCATTGGTAATACAAAAGGAGTGGGAGAGTTCACCATTAACCCGTACTCTGGCGCTGGGGGAGGAATACAACGTTTCTATCCAGCGCAGAATACGAGGGGGAAGACCCAAATGTGTCAATGTGGAGAGCAGAAACGCCCAGTCCACCCGATCAAATGCCTTCTCAGCATCAGTGGAGAGGAGCATTAGAGGGGTGTTGTGAGTATGTGCATAGGTAATATTATTCAGGGTATGGATCGTGTTGTCCCTGGCTTCCCTCATCAGGAGAAAACCGCTTTGGTCAGGATGGACAATATTAGTAAGTATTGGAGTCAGCCTATGCGCTAATATGCTTGCAAAATGTTTCAAATCACAATTAAGCAACGATATTGGTCTATAATTGGAGGAGAGGGTCCTTGGAGAGAGGAGAGGGTCCTTGTCTGGTTTGAGTATCACTGATATGTGGGCCGCTAATGTGTCAGGAGGAAGAGTGTGACCATCAGTGAGCGCATTCAGCGCTAAATCTAAATGCGGGCCTAGTACTGGGAAGAATTTCTTATAGTAGGCTAATGTCAGACCATCTGGGCCAGGAGCTTTCCCTGATGCGGCTCGGCGAATTGCCGCTTGTAGCTCAAGCAGTGTTATCAGTTTATCTTATATCTCTATAATGTCTGAGGACAATGTCGATAAGTCGAAGGAACTGAGATATTCCTGTATTGCGATCTGGCGGTCGGGAGATGACCTACCACTAGAGTCTCCCCGTAAATTATACAGTAGACTGTAATAGTCATGGAAGGTGTTAGCAATGTCAGGGATGGCGTGTGCCAGGGTGCCAAAAGAGGTTTTGATTTTAGGGATATACATGGCCGCCTTCTTTGACCTAAGGGCCCTAGCCAATGCCCTACCACAGTGGTTGGCATGTTCATAGTAGTACAGTTTGCAACGGGTAAGTTGTGTTTTAGCCTTTTCTCTGTACAGGGAGTTATTTTGTGTACGAGTGGCGAGTAGTTGGGATTCCAGGTCCAATGTTGGAAACCTTTTGTGCAACATTTCTAAACGATGCAACTCCTGTAACAGCGTATCAAGCCTTTGTTTGGCTAGTCTTTTGAGTCTACAGCTCTGTTGTATGAACAGACCTCTAATATAACATTTATGAGCTTCCCATACATAAAATGGATCGTCTGTAGATCCTGCATTGTTGGTAAAGAAGGAGGAAAATTCTTCCTCAATCTTTGCGGTCAATTCAAGGTCTTCGAGCTGTGCCTCATTTAGCCTCCAAGCACTGGGTTTACATTCATATATCCTCCCAGAGATCTCTATCATAATGGGGGCGTGGTCAGAGAAAGTTATGGAACCAATACTCGAGTCGCTAACCTGTGAAATGGCATCATGGGATATCAGAAAATAATCAAGTCTGGAGTAAGTATTATGTACCGTGGAGTAGAATGTATAATCCCTGTCTCCAGGGTATTGAATACGCCAGATATCTATCAATTGATTGTCATGTAGCAGTGCTTTCAGACGTTTAAGATGGGAGTAAGGCAGGTGGGAACGGCCCTTGGATATGTCTAAGGATGGATCTAAAGTTAAATTAAAATCACCTCCTATAATGATGGTACCTTGAGCCACCTCAGATAAGAGGGTCAGAATATATTCAAGGACAGTCAACTGGCCGGTATTAGGTAGGTATATGTTTACAAATGTAAATACTTGCTTCTCTATCATACCCTGGACTATGAGGAAACGACCGTCTGGATCCACTTTACACAAAGAGGGGGACCATGGAAGAGAACCATCTATTAGAATGCTAACTCCCCTAGATTTAGAATCTGGTGAAGTGCTGTGATAACTGTATTTGGCTTGTTTGACTGGGATTTTTTATGCCGGAAGTGTGTCTCTTGCAGAAAGACAATATGGCTTCTGCATTTTCGGAGTGTATTGAATAGGACTGAACGTTTTGAGGGAGAGTTTAATCCCTTAACATTCAGAGATGTGAGTGTGATAGTCATAATTCCTGTGGTCTAACGGTAAGGTATGGGAGGGGGAAGGGTGGGGGAAATTAGTAAAGAATAGGAGGAAAGAAAAGAAAGAAGAAATTAGGAAATCAATAAAATAAGGTACACAAAGAAGAAAAAGCAGCGAGAAAAACAAAACAACTTAAAAGGAAGAAGAATTAGAGCTCCAGGCCCTAAACCTAGGTAAGTAAAACAATATACCACAACACCGACCTCTACAAGAGGCCAGGTGTACCTATGTGGGGGGTAGTGTTGGCAAGAACATTATGAGCCGCCGGCTCACCAGCAGCAGCAACATAAAACACGCATATAACTAAAAGTAAATAACACAGCTCTAGTAAGTGAAACCAGGAAGATATGCCGTTCCCAAAAAACAAGGAGAGGAGATAGAATCTAAACTTACAAGAGAAGAAAGGTTTCACAGGACTGAAGGTCCCAAAGACATTAACAAAAACATTAAATAAAGGGCATACCAATAATCAGGCATAGTAAGGTGCACAGCAATACACAATGCAGGCTACTACAGGAGCCGAAACAATAACCCAGCTTCAAAGCGCCAGGTATCATGTAAACAGAACAATACTAATAACAGTAATAGTACTGGCGGTAGGCAGCCATCGGGGAGCAAAGAACCACTGAGACCATGATGGGCCGTCGCCCATACTCAATGTGCACCAATGTCACCGCAATAACAGGAATCCGCTTCCGGCATAGGAGGTGCTCAGATCAGGACATAGATACATCACACAGGAACGATAAGTTTCTGAGGAGGTATAGATATGCATTGTAATATATGTAGGAGGTAGACAGTGGTGGTAAAAAGAGTCCAAATATTCAGCAGCAGGAGAAATCATAGTTCATGTGAATTTGAGGTATTCCTTCTCAGGGGGCGCTAAGGAGTGGGAGAGCACCGTCTGCGTCGGGCGGAGGTAGATGATCTCGATCTCAAGTAGATACTTGGGAGTACCTTTAAGACTTCCAGCCAATTAGGAACATCAATGGGATCTGCGCCCAAGAAGGTAAACAGGTCCGGTAGCTGAGATGGATTGTGCAATGTAAACACAGAGTTGGGTTTGGTCACTGTGAGATGTAGTGGATGTCCCCATCTATATCGGGTACCGTGTGTGGTAATGTAATCCAAAAGTGGCTTCAGTATGCGTCTCATCTGTAGCGTGCGAGGGGATAGATCCGGATATATCTGAATACTTGCACGATCAAAATCAATCAGCCCTTTCTGCCATGCTTTCTGAACGATCTGCTCTTTAACTTTGTAAAAGTGCACCCTGCATAGAACATCCCTGGGGCGGTCAGGTACTCCATCTCTCCTCACACTAACCCTATGTACTCCATCCAATTCTATGCGCTCTGAGGGGGGTCGGTCTAAAAGGGTGTTAAAAATGGCAATCACAGTGTGTTCCAGTTCAGGCCCAGCTGAAGCTTCCGGGAGTCCCCTTAATCGTAAATTGTTGCGTCGGCCCGTTTTCTTGATCGTCCAAACTGAGAGCCAAGTTAGAAAGCACAGACTTCATGTGCAGTTCGGCATGTTCAAGCGTGTTTAATCTAAGGGAAGTTTGGGAGGAGGAGGACTCCAGGGAAGTAACCTTAATATCAACTGGTTCTATGCGCTGAGTGCTCTATGCGATGAGCCCAGGATTCTAGCTCTGTTTTAGTGGGTATGAATTTCAGGAGGGCTTGTAATTCTCTGGACAGCTGCTAAGGAGAAGATACTGTGTCTGAGAACTCAGCTGGGGAATCAGATGACAGACAGGAGTGTGTAGGAGACAGCACAGCAGGGATCCTAGCTGGGGGGAAAGTCCTCTCTTCACTCACCCGATCAGCAGACTCCACATGGTCAGCTTCACTTGCAGATGCAGGGGCCATTTTGGGAGCACCAAGTCTGAATAGAAATATTTGCGTAAGTTGTCCCGTTTAGGGGTTTTCCCTGCTTCTTTATTCTTCCTCTGCTTAGACATCACTGAGTGGGGTGGAAACAAGCTGTGTGATCTGAAGTATTAGCTGTTAAAGCCGCGGTGGACACAGAGCTCCAGGAAAGTGCCTGCTCACAGTGCCATTGCCAAGCCACCCCCCCCCCCCTCAAAAACGTCTACTTACATATGTTGAAGTAGAGATGTTGTACTGAAGCAGGTCAGTATACCGGTTAAAGGGTAAAAATAGGATTTGACTACTATTCCCCTTATAAGAGATTAGAGGATATGAAAGGTGAATATACATATAATATATGTCAAAATAATAAACTAAATAAATTAAAAAAAATAACTTTAATATACTTATACTACTATATTATACTGTAAAATAAATTTTCATGAAAGACAATGTACTGCTTTTAGACAATCCAATGTATTGCATTCAATGGAAAATAACTGTTTTGAATGAAATACAAAATAATTACAGTCCTATTTATTCATATGTTTATTAATTTGTTCTAGGTTCAAGATTATTCACATAGGAAAAAATTGGCAGTGGAAGAGGTTGAAAAATGGCTTGGACCCATTCTCAGTTATGACCCAGATGAATAACTAAGGTAATGTTTTATACAATTTAATTTTCTTTTAAATAGTTTCTGATAAATAAATATTTTCTAACTAGTGCCAAAAGAAAAAACATAAAATGGTAATGTCAAACAGAAATAATTTTTGCATTGAAATGTACTGTATATTAAAAGTTTAAACAATCCTGTTGTTAAATCTTTCTGAGAAAATCTAAATTTATATCTAGCCTGCTAAGGCCTATTAACCTGTCCTGGAATTGCAAATTGTATGGCTATATGACACTTTCGCTTGAATCTAAGATGTGTAGTGAGGTGAGGTTGAAGGTAAAAAGTTGTTGTAAGAAAGGCTAAGTTGTCAAGGTGGGTAAGGTTGCTGAGCTTGGAAAAGACAAGATCTAGTGCATGTCCAGCAAAAAGTGTGGAGCTGTTTCTAATGTTCTTTGCCGATACAATAAAATCACCAGGGATGAGGGTGGGCAGGTCATGGGAAAGAATGTGTGGGAGTCAAGAGGCAAAGTTGTCTGAAAATTGGGAGACTTGGCCAGGAGACAGCAGCAACATTGCGGGGTAAGGGGCAGAACAGACTAATAGAATGCACATCAATTATTGAAAATGAGAGAGGGCAGGTTAGGAAGGACTTTGTATGTACAATTGGGGGAGAGAATGAGACCCACACCACCGGCTGCTCTGTTGCCAGGTCTGACGGTATGTGTCTACCCCCAGACCTGGCAACAGATTAGACCTTCAGTTGTGAGAACATTATGCCCATACATGCTTGAATTCTTTATGCAATTTCCTCCTTTTTCAAATCATTCAAAAAGATCTATAATAATTGTATATTATTACACTCTATGGCCCTGATTCACTAAGCAAAATCGGAAGGTCGCTCGCGCATTCGTATTCGCGACCTGAAATTGGAAGCCATCGCGCAATTCAGCAACTAAATGAGCTCACGGCTGGAGCTGCGCATCCCCGGCAGTTTTACACTGGCGAGCTTGCATTAAAAGTCACTGTTCCCCTAAAAAAGCATTCTTTCTAATGGCACACATATTACCCTTAGCCCAAAAAAAAAATTTTTTGTGCAGTCCAAATGTTTAAAACATCTATATGCGCTAAGAAAAAAGCATATTTTAAAATGACTTATTTCTTTCCTGTTGGGCAAGAGTTAACTGAGTTCAGCTCCTCTACATAGGCGCCTATATAAAGGCTTACAAAGCCTGATCGGAGGAGCCGCCTGCGGGTAAATCTTGCTTTTTTGACCATATTGCTTCACATTGAAAAGATTGCCTATTTTTCCTATGATTTCTGATATCATGGGCTTGGCTACAAGCAACATTCATGGAGGATATTGCTTCTGGTTAAAAGAAGTAATCCACATTTATGTGCTTCCACTACCAAGCTGAGGGGAGTACGTCAATTATATATAGTGGGCCAACATCTAAAATGCCATTCAAATCTGCAAAAACACCCTGAAGGGATGGAAAAGCAAGAAAATCTTTGGCTCAAAGTGTATTTGGCC